>NC_079975.1:1200000-1500000 GCF_029852145.1 Microplitis mediator
TCTTCTTCTACAAAAAGTTTGCGCTTTTGCATGACCTAATTTCGAAAATCTTCTGAATATCCGACTTCTGGACCACAAACCCTAAAATACATTTTTCTCTTCCCTGATTTCGAACTCCAATTTCCAAAAACCGATTAATTAAAATATTTAGTAGAACCCATTTGTCATGGCTACTAATACGTTTATAAAATACCGACAAAAATTTAAATGAATTATCGCGATTATGGAATATTAGCTTTGATGACAGGACTAAAAATCCACTTCGAAATTTTCCACGAGTCTTAATATTGACCATGAGACATAAAATTCACATAAAGCGCCTGAAAAAGGCCAAATACACAGAAAAAAAAAAAATTCTCGACTGAAGGTAAATATTCTTGATTTAAGAAAATTTTTTTGGAGACCTAAATTTTCTCAGATAAAGTAGAAATAGTCTCTAACCCAGACGAATTCTCTTGGCTCAAGAAAATCTTGACTTGGTTCCCGAAAACGTTTGTCTTCAAAAATATTTTCTTGACTCAAGATAACTTTTTTTTCTGTGTACACGTGGAATATTAAATTTGTCGTGGATGTCATGTCTCATGGAAATTTCCGATGCGGATATTAAGACTCGTGGAGAATTTGGGGGTGGAAATTTTGTCCTGCAGCCATTAGCTTTAAAAAAAATAGTAATTTCATTTTTATTTGATGTAGAATATTTCCTAAGCTCAAAAATCGGTTAAAAACTCTTTCTAAATGCAAATACCTCTGCGTTAGTTGAAGAAATTAATTATCAAATATCGTCTATGGGGGTCAGCTAATAAATTAAATATGAATTTATAATTTATCAAGATACTGCTGAGTAGATTTATAGTACAATGTAGTAATAATAATAGCATTAAAAAACATAAGGAATTCGAAACTGTATATCAAGTGTGTCGTGTGTGTGTGTGTGTGTGTGTGTGTTGTTACATAGGAATACGCACAAAACAGCGTCACATGTTGCTACCATAAATCACCATTCCGCTCGCGATCTTTCTCTTATATACTAGTGTGTCGCACGACCTGTCCGCTAGCTCTTTCTCTTTCTCTTTCTCTTTTCCCGCGTCTAGCTCTTGGTGCTCTCTTAGGACGGGAGTATGCACTCTCTTACTTTACTCTCCCAACTCGGCTGTATTCGACCCCTTGGAGAACAGCGAGCGTACCAAATTGATAAATAAAACATGATGAGGCACCTTATGCCGACGAATAAAAAAGTCGCCTAAGAAAATTTTCTATATTACTTCCTCTTTCCGGTAATTCCGTCTTAAAATTTTTTTACCCTTACTATATATCCTTTTTATATAGATTATTCCCGGCTGATCGTTCCTGTCATGCTGTAACAATAACTCGCAATAACCTGTATAAACGGATGAGTAGTCCTGAAATTAATCAATCATTTACCTAAATCACGAGTTATGTTGTCTGACGTAAATGTCGGCATTATTAAAAGTCATAAATTTTTTTTGCTTTATGTATTTTTTGTTGACGTTTTATATTAATCTTATTTTTTTTGGTAAAAAATAATCTAATAAGATGGAGACTATTTTTGGGTTGACAAACTTTGATTGAGTATTAGAAATTCCAAGATACTGTAAAATATTTTTTTGAGTTATGGAACTGACGTTTTTAAATTCTGGTATTTTATCAAATAATTTTTTACAAAAGGGACAGAGGAGATTTGTTAAATTTTTTTTAAATTTACAAGGAAGTTAAATTAATAGTATGGGGTAAATTGGGTACTTTACACTGTAAAAAATCACCGGGGTAAGTCCAAGCGGTGTAGGTGTTAAAATTATCGGTGTTAAATTTACCCCCGAAAGCGGTGTGAAAATAACGCCGCTACCGGTGTAAATATTCTAGACCGGTGTTAAAATATTTTACTTTGTGAATATTTTTGATGACTCGATCACTATACTTGTTAAAAAATGATATTCTTAATTAATTTTCATAAAGAACTGACATTTTTGGTGTTTTATAATCTTTAAAGTTAATAATCCAAGCGGACGCAATTTACCCCGCTTTTACACCGGCATTACTCCGCTTTTACACCTGTTACCCCGCTTTTACACCGGTTACCCCGCTTTTACACCGGTTACTCCGCTTTTACACCGGCATTACTCCACTTTTACACCGGTTACCCCGCTTTTACACCGGTTTTACTCTGCTTTTACACCTGTTACCTCGCTTTTACACCGGTTACTCCGCTTTTACACCGGCATTACTCCACTTTTACACCTGTTACCCCGCTTTTACACCGGTTTTACTCCACTTTTACACCGATATTACTCCGCTTTTACACCGGTTACCCCGATTTAACATCGGTATTTTTAACACCGGTGAATTACTCCTCCTACACCAGTGTAATTTCATTTTTACACCGGGCGGAGTTAAAACGAGCCTATTTTTAACACTGCGCTTTCCACAGTGTAGAATAAGATTTTAAAATATCAAAATTTTGAAATTTTTATTTTTTAATGAAAAAGATGTAGATATTTTTTGTTTCTGACAAGAGAAATGTCAACAAAAAGTTATTGTAATTTTTTAATTAATTCATTTTTATTTAGCATTTCAAATCAATAATTAAACTGCTTACAGTCGATCCATAATTATTAATTAAAATAATAACAATAATAATAATAATAAGTATAACAAAATGAAACCGAGCAATTGAATAATTCATGACAGACAAACGTAAAAAAAATATAAAACCGAATAAATTTGATTTATATACAAACAAATAACAGTGGAAACAACCTAATCCCGGCGTTTCGGAATAACGTGATCCACTATCGGTTGCATCGCGAACGTGCAGTAGAAGGGGGTTAATTACCGTCGCGCTAACAATGGCGCAATAATTAACAATTACGTAGTTTGATAATTATAGCTCACCGCTGAGTTATTGTCCGTCGTAGTTAGCGCAGCTCTATCCTATACTTCAACACCAATAATAACAACAACACCAGTCCCTTCACCCCCATACATATATTTCTATATCCCTACGCAGTGCGTTTGTTTGCCAGCATCCGGAAGGGGGTGGACATTCATCGCTCGAATGCATTCGCGCTTATAAGGCACAAATGTTGATCCTCCTCTTCCTCCTCCTTTATTATTATTATTATTATTATTGTTTATATTGTATTATGTATGCGTTCACGCACATGCCGAAGAGATTAAAGAAGATGGAATGAGATAAATAGAGCTCGGGGTACTGCGTTCAGTTTCATGCGCAGGCTCTAAAGACAATGAGAGTTTTATATATTTTTAAATAAAAATAATAATAAAAATGAACAAGTATGATTGTGAAATGGCGACAACAGCCCTCTATATATATCTATTTACGCATAGCACGTACGCCAGACCTGCTTTTGCATTCCATTGCCCTACACTACGAGCATCACTTTACCCATATATATGTGTGCATGTATGTATATAAAGTAGTAAATATATACGCAGATATCTAGCACTGTGGTTTACATAAATTTGCATCGAACCGACTGAATTTTTTATGCAAACCCCCTTTTTAAAAGCGATAAAATAAAAAATATTAAATTTGTTATGTGTACATTCATATTATATGTACGATGCATATTGTATTTACATGCATGTATGTATGGAATATTTGTCATGAGTTAACTAAAAATTAGGTCGGATATGCTTTGTGAAATTACGTAAAATTGATTGTTTGATTAAGTGCAATCACGATTAATTTAATTTTTGAATTTCCCGCGCTGGCATTTTAAATTTCATTTTCGCGGGGTAATTTCGAGGTACGGTTATGAATATTTCGGGTATTGGGAATTAAATAATTTTGGTGATTAAAAATAACGAATTTTTATGAGTTGGGAATTTGGTGATATATTGTGTAGATGGGGTTATATATTCAGTGGTGAAATTTGAAGTTATATTAGGAGTTATGATAATTTTTTCATCTATCGGCAGGTGTTTGGATGAAAGTTAAAAGGATAAAGAGTTAGATTATTTATGAGCGAAAATACGTGGAATTGTATTTCTGTGGCGGGTATTTTTGACAGTTAAAAATATTCTATGTCGTTTTTCGAGTTTTGTTTAAAATCTTAGCCAATTTGCCCATTGATTAACAAATTTATTAAATATATCATAATTTTATTACTTTTAAGATTCAGCTCTCGATCTATGAGCAAAATAAATTTTAAAAAGCAACGGGGGAAAAGGGGCGAACTTTTTTTTAAAAACTTGCGAGTGAATAAAACCCACATGGGGTAAATTGGGTCTTGAGGTTTTTGGGTAAAATTAAATTTTGCCCAACTGATAAGTTGACAATAATTTTGAAATTTGAAAAAAAGGAGCGAAATAATTTATTATTTTTCTCCCGGTTAATTTATTGGAATAATAAGGAGCTCAATAAACTAGTGATAGTAACAGCGTTAAAAAGTACTTGTATAAATTTATCGCTGACAAAAAGTGTATGAATAAGAGTAAAACAATAAGTTTGCGTCTGGAAATTTATAGAGAGATGATTAGAGAGCTTTTAAGACGATTGAATGAACGTGTCAGTGTCAATTCTCTTTTCTTACGACACTAAATTCTTGTTGGATAAATGGGCTGAAGAAGTTGGCGTCGGCGGTGGTGGGACAGAGAAATGAAGTTACCAAAGGCTGAAGGAAGAGGCAGACCCAGACTCAGATCCAGACCCAGAGGTAGAGGTAGAGACAGAGGAAGAGGCAGAGCCAGAGCCAGAGGTGTAGAGGCGCGATGCGAAAGAACTGAAGGCAGGGGAGAGAAAAGTCCGCGTCACTATCGATCACTTGCGCTAATTAATTTGTACGTCAATTAGCAAATCGCGTTAGTCGTTACAATTATTTTATCCGACACTTGTGTATATATAAAAAATAATAATAATAATTTTTGTTTTTAATTTAAACTGAGAAAATAAAAATAAAAATATTTTAATTGAATCATTTAAAATTTCCATTAAAATGAAAAATGCATAAAAATAGCTTTAAAGTAAATACCTTAGTACAACCTAGTTAATTCTTAGCATTATCTCAGACAAGCATATCCCCGTTATGAGTTATATTTGCAATTAAAATTGTTTAGAGCCCGGAAAAAAATGTAGTGTAAGCCGCGTAAGCAACCGAGCAAGTAAGCTAAACTTTTTTTTTTTTTCTTTCAAGTTGAGGCTGAAAAAACTCAGCTATCATGACACCACCACCAAATTAGTTACGATTTACTTTATTTTTCCTTACGAAATTACAATATTTTATTTATGCTCGAGATGTTTTTAGGGTGGATCAGATACGTCCACACCTTAAACCATTTTCTTTTTTTTAATTGATTTCGGGTGATCAGAGTATGTTAAGGTTTCACTAACAGGCCGTTAAAGAGCTCGCGAACACGCAATTCTCTTCTCGTTTAAATCTCGGGCGAGTTGCGTTGGCCATTCCCTTTGAACACGAGAAATGTTCAGACGAGATAATATGAGTAGGTCAGTCTTGTCGCTTTTTTTACTTTTCTTATTAATTTTTAATTATTCGCGTACTTTTTTATTTTAATTAGCTACTTGTTTAATGGGTTCGCGATTTAATTAAAATTATTAAAACTTCATTTAATGTTTTTTCTTTATGTTTAAAACCACAAGAAAATTTTCGCGGTAAATATTTTACTCTATTTTTAAAAATTAATTAATTAATTTTTTACATGAAATAATTAGAATTTTTATCAAGGATATTTTTGTGAAATTTTTTTCTTTTACATTTCCAATGTTTTTTTTTTCTTAAAGAAAAAAAATTTTTTCTACCCTTCATTAATTAATTAATTATAAAAAATAATTAAAATTACGCATAATTTTTTTTTTTTTTTTAAATCTTATTCTCTCCCCCAAACAAAATCCATTTACTTCAACAAAATAAAAAAAAAAATAAATAGTTTGTCGAAGACGTAAAATTGGATCGAACGTAAATCGATTCGTCATATATTTGTATTGTTGAAGACCTAGAAAAATCCACTTAAGCAAATGTGCCGACATAATTTTCTCGGTCGATTAGACCACGACATGAAAGGATTCGAATGTTATCTGAGTTGAGAGAAGTAAAGGCATGTGCAGTACCAAGAGCTCTGTACTGGGCCAGAGCTCGATCTCTACTTCGGGAGAAATATCACGACCGTGAGACATACGCCGCACATATATTTATCATCCCCGATGTAATGTATGTAGACACGAGATAAAAATAACAAATAAACAAAAAAAGTAATCGAAATAAAATATTAATATATAAAACCAACGGGTATATAATAAATGAGACGCGAAAAACCCGTGTTAAACTAATGGAAGATATGACGAGACGTGACGTACCCTTATCACAAATATCGATCATTGTATACCGGTACGGGAGTTAAAAAATATTTTCTTTTTATTTTCCTCTATCTAACCTGCACTTTTTTTTTTTTTTCATTATTTGCCTTGTCTAGAACATGTCTTTCTATTTAGTTTATTTTTTTTTTTTCATTACCAGACCGTAAAATTATTCAGCGAATACATTAAAGACGCGGAATAAAAAAAGTAAAAATACGACATAAAAATATTTGAATTAAAAAGCAATTTTTTCCTTTAACTGGAGCATAAAGGAAACCGGACTTAAATATTTGTGAACCAAGCGAACCGGCGACAAGCGACAACCGAGGAACGACCGACGAACGACGAACCTTTCTGCTGGATCTCGAGAATATAAAAGCTACGGAGTAAGAGAAACTGCCGACTTGAATCGATCTATACACGGTATAGGTAAAAGAGTACAGTTGTTGATGCTACTGCTAAGGTTGCTGCTGCTGCTGCTGCTGCTACTGATGTTCTTGATATATTTTAAGAACCAAAGGAGAAAGATTTTTAAAAATGGGAAAGACATGTGGATGAGGGAATTCGGGTGAAACCAGATAAAGGAATTCATCACGTGCAGGATCACGTCGTAGGTATTCGATCCTTTTCTCTGCCAATCTAAAAAAGTTTGATAAAAAAAATCTATATATATATATATATAGATATATGTACATATGTGAGTACGAATATGGAATGAAGTTTAAATAAAATTTTTTTCCCGAGTTAAAAGTTTTGGGGCAAAATGGACTGTGAAAAAATTTTCGTTAATTTTGAAAATTCAAAATTTAACAAGAAACCAAATTTTGAAATACTTTTTTTTTATTGTAAAAAATTGGGAGTGAATTCGAAATAAATATGGATTTTATTTAAATCCGTAATTCGGAGTTCTGGAATTAAAAAAATCACGCGTATGGAGTCAATAGGGAGTTTTTTTCTGAGTAATTTCGGAGTCACGTAGATTTTATTTCAATCCGCATCTTCTCCGATCCGGAGTTTTAATGTCAAAATAAAATCCCCTACGAGTGAATTTCACTATTGACAAATTTCGACTTTGATTGCAAGTAAAATTATTTTTTAATTATTCGCGGCATTAATAAAGAGTTTTGATTAGATAGCGAATTAATCAAAAATTTTAATTACTACAAGCTACAGAACGTGTTTGTAATATATGGAAAGGTCGCCATGTAGCAAACTATGTAAATGTGCCGATACCAACAAATATATATACAATATATTTTAACGCAAATTATGTAAAGGCGTTATTTAAATAAAATTATATTAGAGATCGGTCAATATCTCTAAGGGTTTTGTAGCTTCATAACTTCGAAAACAAAAGTTTGTAAAATCAAATTTACAAGTTAATAAATATCTTGGCTATAATTTAATTAGACGCCGCGATTATTAATACAGCGTTGAATTAAATCTGGAAAATAAAATTAATTAAGCTCCTAGTAGACATAATTAAATTAAAACTTCCGTTGATTTAATATAAATAATCTAAAGTTAATTAAAATTATTATCCCTTGAAACAAAAGATTTGAAGTCTTTGAAAGAATTTGAAAAATTACTCGCCCTCTGTTATTTTTAATAATGGAATTGAAAGCGAGAATAAAATTAAATGGGTGAAAATACTCTTGATATTTTTTCATAAATATATTCTTTGTTTGGGTATTTATTTTTTTTTATTTGATATTTATCACTTTATTTTATCTTTATGCCACTTGGAGCATAGCGACGCCGATGGCAATAAAAAAAAAAAAAAAAAAAACAATTGCGTATACAAAAGTGGAATAAAGTACCGGTGGATTGATCCAGTCCGCATGTCACCAGGGCGTCGTTTATCCAGGATTTAATGCGAAACGCACGTACCGATTATTGTCGCTCGCCGACAGAGAGTTAACTTTTCTGCGTTAAAGATAAACCTCGGAACAAAATTCACAAAAGTCAACAACTCGCTCCTCGGATGCTTTTCGTCGTGCCCATCCGTCACTCCTTGACGTCCCTCCAATCCTTTTTGTCTTCCTCCTCCCCCTCTCGCCTACTCTACTCTTTTTATCCTCCATAAATTTTTTTTTCCAACTTACTGCTTCACCGAACAAACTACTTACAGAAAATTTCATTTGAAATAATAATAACATTTAAAAAAAAAATAAATTATCTCAAAATTTGGGTAATTTTTTTTCAGCTCAAACTTGAATTAAAAAATTTTAGTTTGAATTTAAAATAAAAAAAAAGTATGAAAATTTCTGCCGATCATTGAGTCGATAAGTAAAAAAAAATCGATAATCGATACATTACCATGTAAATTTTATGCCCCGAGGTTAAAATAAGGCCCAATAAGACCATCGAACGGTACAGACTTTTTTATGGGGCCCAAAATCTACTTTACCGATCTGCGGCTCTGAGTTTCTCAAGAAGGAGAATAAGCTGACGGCATGGGCATGAAAAGACGGAAGATAAAAAATTTTAGCTCGAGGGCGAGGGCCTTAGTTGGGGCCTCGAGAAACTGAAACCCGTCCCTGGAGCAATTCCGTCGGTCCATTGAAACCGGTTTCTCGATCTCTCAAGAGTTCCCATCTCGAGGATTTGAATGCTAGAGCCTCTCGTAACAACGATTCTCTTTGTACCTCACTCAATAAATTCACCAGCACAATAACAACACCCACTAAATTCAACTTTATTTACCTGGGCCGGGCATCTAGCGTTCAAAAAAACTAAAATACCGCTATTCAAATTTAACCCTCGGAAAATGTATTTTTTTTTTCTAATTTTGGGTGAAAATAGCCACGGTAAATCTATGTAAATTAATATGAGAAAGGATAATCCTTGCAGTCAAGTAGCGAGAAACCCGTTGAAAACAACCGAGCAAGTGTATACATTAAACCAGGACAAAGATAGTTTTGTTGCGAGGGACAAGAGGACGAGAGTGGAGTACTGGTGAGTGTACCGAGAGTATGGAGACGGTCATTCTGTGGTCGACGGCCTCAGTTGCCTCACTTAGGGCCACCTCACAATATAATACGGATTTTATGCTCTCAGCATCTCTCTTTATCTCCCGAGACACTGGCTCCATAAGTGGGATCTTATTCAGAAAACAAAACTCTCTTCTAGGTCCAAACCACCGAGCGACTAAATAGAATCTACTCATTGTCCTCAAAAATTAAAAAGTACAATTGACAATTGTCGTAATCACTTTACTGCATAGAATATTATCTCGAGCTATTGTTGTTCGTCATAAAAATATTGTTTAGTTGAAACAAAAAATAAAAATCCACGCAGCATCTCATCTCCAGCTCGTTGGTTTGCCGTCCGGTCTTGAGACCCAGTATCTCCCCACTCCTGGGAGTCAGGCCCGACTCGGCAGTCGGTGGGCCTTAGAGCCGGCTATTGCTAACTCGTTCGATTCGAGTCCACGTGCTCGCGACACCTGACGGTCTCTCTGCCGACGAGTTTGCTCGAACCGGACATAGAAGAGATCGTCGGCTGGGCCCGAGTCGGGCTCTGGGCAACAATGACGCCCAGTTATAAACGGTCTTTCGTACTCCAGTAGTCGATTTGTCGGTGTCCGTTTCTTTATTTTTTTGTTGTTTGTTTTTGTCCGTTAGTGAGCTAAATTAGAAATTTTTTTTTAACAAACTTACAGTTAATTATGGATTTATTTGACATAAAAAGTTTTAAAATAAATAAATCGAGTGGGGTTTAATGAAAAGAGGAAGGTGAAAGTTACGGATGAAAGGACTGATTGAAAAACAGTTTGTTGTTTTTTGTTGTTTCGCTCGTTATATTGTTGAAAAGCTCTCGAGAGCGGTGCAGACTCCACACTGTACTGAAAGTTTCAATTGCGAGGACCCAAGTTAGACGGTTTAAATGAAAAGTTGAGTCATATGTCGAAGGGTCACAACACATCCACCCGGCTACGGAGTTACCAAAGGCTTGCAGGTGTTTTGTTCCATTACAATATATATTAACTTGTGTGTGTTTTGGGCCAAGTGAGAGCGTCAAGGATTTATTTTATCCTCCTGACAATCAATGCCCCGGAAAAATGAGTAAAAAGGTGTTTTGTACAGTTGCTGTAATTACATATTCATCAAATGCTCCGTTAGACATCTGACGTACACATAAACAAATAATAAAAAATGTGCGAGTGCGATGACGAGTGTGACGGTGTCGAGTGCAACCCGCCAACTAAATGACTAGAGTAATACTAGTAATAATAATTTGTAATCTTGTGAAAAAATTAACAGTGAGATGGCCACTCTAGGTCTCTCGAAGGTTTTTATACTGGACAAATATTTTACCGAGTTGCAAAAATTTTGGGAAACTGAAAAGAAACTCCAAGGTAATTTTTTTAAAAAAAATTTTTTTTTCATATTTTTTAAAAAATATAATGAAAGAATAGAAACAACAATACGGTACTGGCTTAGCTCAGGTATAATACATAACTGCCCGGAGTGTGGAACCTGAGAGCACCTCAGAGAGTGAGATCAGTAGAATATTTCTCGACCTTTACTTTTTATTATTATTTTTGCTTCACTTTGTTTTACCCATCGCCATTCCTGTATATTATGTGTCTATATACATATACATATATACGTAAATGTATATTTGTATATATATATACTTCCTTATCTCACCTCGCGGACTGGCGGTGCTGGGCGCACTCATACAAGCAAACTGAGATTGTTGGCTACCTGAGTGTACAAGTACTGGCAAGTCTACATAACAGTGACTATAGAGAAGATCTGAGTCGGGTATGGGTGTAGATGCTGTAGGTCTAGATGCTGTAGGTGAAGGTACAGAGGGTATCGGTATACTGTAAGAAGACTCGTTCTCTCTAAGCGCAGCTTCTCTGTATACCTGAGTGCCGTTTCCCGGGAGGTTGATACTCAAATTAAAATTTAAATAAAAATTACGCGTTGTTGTTTTTTATTTTTTTACGTTTTTCTATTGCCATGGGCTGCTGCGCGGCGCTATTGAATTAGCGGGACCGTATTCACGATAGAGAATTCAATAGAGCACTTTTGATGGCAGTATGATATACCAACTAATCCTCAGACCTATCCCTTGGTTATGCTTCCCAGTGCAAAATATAGTTATATAATGCAGTGGTTGTATGTATGGATATATATTAAACTGGGACGTTATTGAGACTTTGTAAATTGAGTTTACAAAGTTACCCTTCATTATATTCTGACCGGCATGACTTATCGACGTGTAATTTCATTATTGTTTTAATTTTATTATGTTTACAAATTGTTGCTTATAATTTAAAGTTTATATATAAATATATATATATATATATATATTAGTATAATTAATTACTTTGCCTTGTATGAAAAACTCGAGATTTTTTCCAAGGCTTTCATTAATTAAAAAATTAACTTTTTTGACCGGTTCATTTTCGGAGTTTCCAAAGTTTTTACCGACCTACAGGTTCAATAAAACAATGAGTTGGTCAAAAAATTTTTTAACTCTGAATTTTCCCAAATTTTCTGAAGAAAATCAAAATTACGTCTATCCGATCTTGATTTTTAAAAATTAAACAAAGAATCTAGTGAATTCTAATTCCTTATTAATATGAATAAATATAGGGGAGGGGCAAAAGGGGGTACTTAAAGAAATACCAAGTTTTCGAGGACTCAAATACGCTAAATCTTTTTTTTTTTAATGATATTCAAAGTAAATAGAAGAAATTTTCAGTTACCGTCAAAAAAAAATTTTTCATTTCTGCGGGCAAAGGGGGTACCCCCTAAAAAAGGTAAAAAAAAAATTTCTGGATTTTAAACGAATTTGGTTAAGTTGAATTTTTTTGTAAGTAATTTACATGAAGAAAAATTATATTTTACATGTTTATTGGATACAAAAGAAGAAAAAAAATTTTTAATAGTTTTTATCATAAAACAAACGTCATTAACATTTTTCAACTGACAATTGATTTTTGAACAAGTTTACCAAAAAAAATTCAAAGTAACGCTTAATTATATATATAGAAGTGATTTTGGAATGTTTAAAAACCATTTAAAATATAAAATTTTTTTTATCAAATTTTGGGGGTACCCCGTTTTGCCTACCCTACCCCCTTTTGCTCCCCCCTTCCCCTATATTAGTATAATTAATTACTTTGCCGGTTGTATGAAAAACTCGAGATTTTTTCAAGGCTTTTATTAATTAAAAAATTAAATTTTTTTTGACTGGTTCATTTTTTGAGTGTCCAAATTTTGTACCGACCTACAGGTTCAATAATACAATAAGTTGGTCAAAAAATTTTTTACCTCTGAATTTTCCCAAATTTTTTGAAAAAAAATCAAAATTACGTTTATCCAAATCTCGATTTTTAAAAATTAAACAAAGAATCTAGTGAATTCTAATTTCTTATTAATATGAATAAATATATGAAAGCTTATAAAATAATTTATTGATATGCAAAAATATTAAAATCCCATAGAAGTAAATTACCCAGCGCAATTATCAATATCCAATAAATAAATAGGTAATTAAATTTCGCAACCAAATGAACGATGAAATATTATTATTATTATTATTATAAATATGATGAAGTATACGCGGAGTATTGACTTGAACAGTTAGCTAAATCCAACAGATCGCATAAAATAATACCATAGTCATAAAATAATGACAGAGTATTATATGTGTACTAACCGAATGATAGGATGATTTTATCAGATTAATCCACGCGAGTGTAAACTTCGGCTGATCATGAACGAATGTTCTACTGCGGCAATGTCGGAAGTATTTAAAACCGCTGGTTAATCTCGATCATCCAGTTTTGATATCACATTCCATCGTTCGCGATCGCGTTATGCTTCTCGCCAGCTCTCCCCTTCGTCCCTTTGCCCTCGCCGCCCCTTTCTAGTGCTGGCTGCTTTGAAATTATATTTATATTTATATATATACACACTAATACAAATACTAATAGTCTGGCAAAAGATATACTGAGTACAACAGCATGCGATCACAGAAAATAACCAGGAGTACGCGGTCACGAAACCAACTTGTAATAATTACTTTCGCCATTGTACACGTTATTTTCCCACCGGTCACTCTCTGTCTCTTTCTCTCCTTCTCCTTCTTTAACTGTATTGTCAGACACGTCATAACGTTAATACTCTTGCATATGGAATTTTATTCAAATATATCCACTACTTATATAATAAATTATTATTATTATAATTATTAATTTATTTAATTACCAAGTTACTTTGGTACTTCAGTCAGTCATAATAATAATTATTATTAAATTTTAAATACAGGTTAATTTAAGTCGTCGAAGCTCTGAGTAAAATTAAATCTATTGATTATTTAATTTATAATTTTAATTATTGGATGGAAAGTTACAAGTTCGTGTAAGACTCAGTTATCAATGTGGAAATATATAATTCTATATAAATAAAATCATATGCTATCAATTTTAGAATTTCGCAAGTTAATCCGGGTCGGGACGCTATTTTCAAAAATTCAAATTTAATATTTATTGTATTTTATCTATTTAAGAATTAATCGAAATTTTCAAACTGGAAATTTTAATTATGTGAATAAATCATGTCTTTTTAAAGTTCTATTAATCTATTTTAATAATAGGAATTATACTTCAATTAAAATAGTAATGAGTTTAAATATTCAATTATAATTTGTTACTTTTACGCGTCTAAAATTATCCGATTCATTTTTTAAAATTTATTTGAACCCAAAAAATTTTAGCTCTCAAGTCATAATAAATAATAAAAAAAATTTCTTGGGCAAGTGAAAAGTTTTCTTGATGTGAGTAAAAATTCCGAGTCGAAATTTAGAGCCCATTTAGAGACTTTTAAAGTCGGACCTACTTCGAACTTGGAGGCTCTAAATAGAGCCTGTTTCTATGTTAAATTAGGTCCGATTTTGGTCCCTGAGTTGCTACAAATTTCCGTTTTCGGCACTTGCGGGCTCAATCTAGGACCTGATGAAAATTAAAATTAGGTCCGATTTAGGGCCTGTAAGCCCTGGTTTATTGTAATAATAATAATAATATTAATAATAATCATCGTAAATTATTCAATTATAATGAATCGAAATTTATTATGGGACTAATATTGTCGGACTTGAAGGTTCAAAATCGGACCTCTCAGTGAATGTTAGGACCTCCGGGTTCAAATTCGGAGCTACAGGACTACAGGGCTCTAAATCGGATCTTTTAAGGGCCATAGGGACCTATATAGGCTCTAAATTTCGACTCGGGAATTTTTAGCGCGAAAAAATCCTTTTTTTCTGTGCGCTAATTTTAAAAAATCTTTGAATTTTTATCACCACATGTTAATTTAAAGTTACAGTTCCCGCTAAGAAATTAATCCCAAGCAAATATGAGAGTAAACACACTTACCGGCTGAATAGTCTTAATATGAAACGTCTAAGTTAACAAATGCCTCAACACATCTAATCACTAATCGCAATAAAGTACAAGCACAGACACACAAAATCCACTGCAGTCCTTACCGGCACTAACCCTAGCCGCCCTGCCACGCATACCGACATCTCAGATTAGATATCTGCACATACATGCACACACGCACACACCAGCTCATATGTGTGTCCACATTAACACGTGTTTACATGCATGTACATTTTATGATCCGAATATACACACCCGTATGTCAAAAGTAAACACATATAAAAGCGACCTGAACATCGGCACGTACTGTACATACCATGCACACCATTTGTATATATATGGATATATGTACCTGTATATACACGATGTGTACACTGTACATATATAATATCCCATCCCTTAAAACTCCATACTCTATTTTATGAATATCCATAGCTGGTGTGCACAAGTGTGGGTGTGCATTGGTGTGTGTTCGTAATACACACACACACACACACGCGTACGCAATATAATACTTGTCCGTGAATTTCTTTAGGATTTTCGTCTCACGAGTCTAGCTATTTCAACACCCTGTTACTCAGCCGTCATATCTGAATTTTCGTAATTCTCGCATGCTCAGATCTTATGAATACCACCAGCCAACCAAGTCCACTCTTTACTACTCTCAAACCCTCATTTTATATTTATTATACCTTTTTATATGTGTGAATAACTTTTGTCGAGAACATATATATGTACAGGTATTTGAGGAAATAAAATTCCATAGCTATTTGTAGACATATGTTGACATCCGCCGCGGTTTATGAGTATCAATGACACACTAGGAAACTTCTAACTTCGTATATTATATATATGTATATTTATATATTATTTGATATTTAATAACACTTGTAATAGATACATGTTTATGGAGGCTTGTGATTTATTAAGTCGGGTATTAAATTTTATTATGCAGTGGATTTATGTATTAATTTTATTTATGTTATTGGCGGCCTTATTTGGCTGATTTGGTTTTTCTTAGACTTTTATTGAGATTTTGAAAGACGTAATGACTTTACTTACTGTGCAAATGATGAGGAAAAAATAATTTTTAAGTTAATTTCGATTTGGTTTTTTTAAATTTTTTTAGGATGGGGATTTAGTGAAAGGTATAGAGAGTTTGGTTTGAATTTGTCATGTTGAATAAAACTGTACAGAGTTCATGATCGCTTATTTTGAGCTTAAGCTTTGAGCTTCCGGATGCGACTAATTGATATAAGCCGCAGTATTTTTGGAAAATGTTTCAAATTTAAAAAAATTACGCACTTTTTGTGTTTATCTCTCTGTGACTTAAAAAGGCTGCGAATATCGGCGGATATTGATATTCATGAAAACAGATTACAGAGAATTTAAGCTTTAGAGTGAATTTTTTTTACGCCGATGCGATAATCTCAATAAAAGATACGGCTTTTTAAATTTTATTATTCATAAAATTTTTTCCATCAGGAAAAAGTGGGAAATAGGCCACCCGGGTAAAAATTCGCCCTTTACAGTTTTTTTCTAAATTATACGATAGAAAAAACATCGGGCAAATTGGGCCGATTTTTAAAATCCAAAATTAATTCCCAATTTTTTTTTACTTCAGCCGTTTTACCCCATCAAATTTTTTCAATGACTAAGTCATATATATATCAAATAATTATTTAGCGAAAAAAAAACTAAAATTTTTATTTAGGCGGCCGACTTTACTGCTCCCGTTATGACAAAATAATTATCGAAATTTCTTTGATGACAAAAAAAGAAGGGCTAAAAAAATAAATCTGTATTTGTAAACTTGTAAAATGTTTAACAATTGACAAAAAAAAAATATTTTATCAATGAAAATATTTTGAGTAGATTTAGTCGTTCAGTCAATTCATAAGTTTCCTCTCTTCCTTCGAGCCAGTATGTACGCGATCATGCAGACAAGTTTAAGTCGTGTGAAGCATATATAAGTACCCAGAATATACATACACACGTCTCTCGAATGTGGTAAAGAAAGAAAAAAAAACTAAAAAAACAAACCTGTTTCTTTAGGACCAACAACTCACGTCTTAGTCGGCCCTCTCAGCTCTCGGGTCTTTTCTCAGCTCGAAATACCTGGTAACTTTAATTTCTGGGTAGTACCCGGTCCTTGAATACCTGTTCACGATCCTCTTCCATCACCGTTTTATTCATCTTCTCCTCCCCCTCCTCTTTTCACTTGCCAGCGCGTCCCACTTGGCCCAAAGATCTCGCTCCCCATTTTTTCACTCCGGTATTCTTTTATGTTTTTTAATCTCCATATTTTCTACGAATATTATTTCAGGTGCATTCGCTCATTAATCGACGGCACTCGCGCTCGAGCTAATATATTTTTAATTACAATTACAATCCCAGTATATATATTGCGATTGTTAATTACATCAGCATAAAAGTAAACATTTACATCTTTATTATTTCCAAATAAAATATTATTTTAATATCATTTATTTAATTGGTCAGAACATTTACTCCATAATGGCTTTAAATATATATATATATATATATATATATATATATATATATATATATATATATATATATATATATATATATATATTAAGCCATTTTGTTGAAGATTGTGCGCATTTTCCGACGTATAGTAAACCAACACAACTAAAACCTCGAGAGTTTAGAGTAGAGGCGATTTAAGTAACGAGAGGAATTTCTATTTTGTACTGCAAGTAAACGCATTAAACTCTAGCCCCTTCTGAGTCCCGTTAATCCCAATGGTAAAATGTAAGATACATATAAATGTATATGCAATGGTTATATACTTTGTTTATACATGTATACCAGTTGTTGAGATACAAGTTAACTGCAAAGAGAAAAATACAAGTACATAGACTGCACAATATATATATGTATAATTGTATATATATAAATAAATGTTCATCAATTTGAATATAATACGGATTTCGTAATGACATTTACATCTTTGGTATTAATTGTAAATAATATAATACAGTGTAATGTTCACTTTCACTTAATAAATATATGAATGGGGGATTATTTCTTTTTTTTTTGTATGCTTGTATTTTTTTATTGGAACAATGCGAAAAGTGTCAAAGCTTCGCGAGCGTAGTCGCGTATAAAAATAGTTGCTTCCGGGTGTTAATTAACCCGTTTATGTCGGAAATTCATTTAAACGTCATTGAAAATTTTATTGATTTAATCTGGGGATAATAAAATATATAACAATTTGTGTTATTTCATTTTAATTAAATTATAAATTAATTTTTTTTAATTTTATTTATTATTAATGAATAAGGGAGGGGGGATTTACAATTTTTTGAATATGACATACGAATAGAAAAAAATTTATTGTGGGAAAAATGGGTCGTGAAAATTTTATTGTTGGGTAAAAAAGGAAATAATTTTTTACCTTCTATTTATATGACGTACATTGAAAATAAAAATAAATGGATTGATAAGAAAAATTTTAGGTTTAAATTTTGTCAAAATTTGTACTAAGCACGAAAAATGTAAAATTGCAGATGCATCCTCCTCAAACGAAGCTTCACATTTGCAGCAGCGTTTGAAAACCCTAAGCACCGAGCTAGTGACTCTTCGGAACCGGTTGCACGTGAGCCAGCCCGGAAGCAACGGAGCAGCGAACGGCGTGAATAATACCATAGCCTCCCCTGCGCCAGGATCAGGCTCCGGGGGCGTCGGACCAGGACCCGCGGGAGCTGGATCAGTAGCAACACTAGCGACAGCAAGTTGTGATAAGGGTGCGCCGACAGCAGCACCCGCGGTGCCGCCACGCAATACTCAGTCTCACAATAACGTCGTGCCCCATCCAATTGGACACTCATCCGGGCACAGTGTTACCGCTTCCGCTATTATCCATCCGCACGCCAATCATTCTACTGCCAACGATCTCGGCCACAACTCCACCGCAAACAATTTAATATCTGGTCCGTATATACATATATGCACACTCATATATATAACAGCCCAGACTCCGCGGACCCCAGTCACTATCCTTTCATTCCACCCTATTCCGGTCTCATTAAAGCTTCATCCCCTATTTATTTCCGCGTCTGTAACTCTATTTTCGATGTGTCATCGTCCACGCGATACTTTCTATCCCGTCATCAGCTGCAGACTAGACCCGACACGATTTTAATTTTACCACCAGACAAATTTATTTCATTTTTTCCCTCGGTATAATTGTCGCTTTTATTTTTAATTACATTTTAATGCAATAGTAAAATGCTACTTTTTTTTTCTTTTTTTTTTTTTTTTTTTTTTTTTTTTATTAAAGTGCAATGAGTATTTTAATTGTAACTCTTATAATTAAATATTTATTTCGTTCTATTAACACAACCTCATTCTATTTAAATTTATAATTCAAACACTTGGTTTATTATTATTTAAATTCATTTTTCTTTACAATAGTATTCATAAACAATTACTCGAGTTATTTTATTATAATTTTAATTTAAAAAATAATTATTTATAAACTACAGATTTGGAAAGATCGAAACGTTCAGACGACGGATTGGTGTCATGTGTGACGGCATTGAGCAGCTTTCGGTCACCGCCGATTTCGCGAATAATTGCCGACGTTAAAGGAAGCGGAAAAGGACACTTGACCCAACGATGTATCACCAAGAGTGGGCAGTCTGTCAGCCAGAATTCGACGACTCTGGAGGATTTGATTCACTTGCCGGGACCTCTGACCGAGGACGCGGTCCTCAAGTGCCTCCAGGCGCGATTCTGTGCCAAACAGTATCATGTGAGTAAACGAAAGTAAAAAATGGTAATTATATTAATTAGCTTGATTGTTAAATTACGCGTGTATGGCATATCCATGAGCTGATTGTTAATTCGGGTACACGGAGTATAATGAGGCCTGCTGGCAAGTTTTGTTCGAGTTGGTGTTGAGCCTCGGGCTGTGTTCACTCTTGGGACTCTAAAGAATGCAAACGGAGCAACGCGAGCCCCAGGGTACCGCCTTTTCTCCACTTACATACGTCTATCACACATGTATATGGATATGTATATATATATATATATTTATGTATATGTGTGCACACAAGTAGAGACTGAGTGAGAAAGAATAAACAAGAAAAGATCGTTTCCTTCCTTGGGATCACCATCAAAGTAAAGATCGTGATCCTATACGTGTTATATAGCAGGTGCCGTGCTCGCATTCCTTTTAAAAAGATACAACTTGTCAAGAAAATGGAGTCTTATTATTGTTACACATGTCGAGATCTAACCGACGGCCTTATCTGATTTCAGTGTCAATTAAAAAATTTTCTCATTATTTTCAAAGCTTACAAAAAAATCGTTTATTTAATTCGTCACTTTCATTTTAAAATCTCAGTAAACTGTGTCGGTTTACTATATTCGGAGGAATTTTAAATTAAAAATATCACGGCGCCATTTTTTCACCACTTGGAATTTTTGTCACTTGATAAAATCTTGAATATAAATCTGATATTTATTATCAAATTTTTATTTGTTAAAATGAATATGAATTAAGAAAAATCACTTATCAATTTTGAAAATAAATAATTTGATGATAATAAAATTTTGAAAAATTATTTTCCTGTAATATTGAGGTTAGAATTTATCCGAAGTTCTATTGTCGAGCCATTTGTCCCAAAAATGTTAGGAAAAGAATTAAAAAAAAAATGAGCAGAGAATCGATTCCACTCATGTCTACTCACATCCTCGTTTCACATACAATTTACCCAAGTTGAACTCTATTCGGCTGTAAAAAAGCTATAAAACTTGTAATAATAAGAAAAAAAAAGTAATTGCAGCAGTACAATTGCTAGCTCATGTCAAAGTTGACGGTTTACTTTTCCAGGCAGCTAAAGATCCTGACAAGAGGTGGTTATGTTGCTAGCATGCAAAGTGCCTCACGCTTATCTCCAGCCTCTGTGGTGAAGCTCACGTGGAATCGCGCGGGTTTCTCTTCGGCTTCTCGGTCTCCATTTCCATCTCCTTAACATCTGCGTCGCATTCACGTGCCCGAACATATTATATACATACATACATACATATATATACCTACCCATCAACAACAACAGCAACAGCCAGACAATATTATAGTCTGCCATCAACCGCAGATATCGGTTTTTACTTTATTTTTATTATTTCATTTAAAAACGTCGTCTCGATACTTGATACTCTCGTACGTGCCCGCAGGTGCGTAATCGTTTTACGCAAAGCATTTTATGCATCCAGACGCTTCCTTATTTTACTTAACATTCTCTCGGCTTAGAAAAGATGAGAATAATTTTCATTATATAATTTTTTTTCAAAGAGAGAATAATTAAAAAATGAAAATGAATATTTTTAATTTTAGACGAATGTCGGACCCATACTAGTGAGTATCAACCCCTATACAGATGTGGGAAACCCACTGACGTTGACGAGCACACGGACCGTGCCATTGGCACCGCAGTTGAACAAGGTCGTCCAGGAAGCCGTGAGACAACAGTCCGAGACTGGTTACCCACAGGCCATCATCCTCTCGGGTGAGATGAGATATATTATTACGAAATTTATATTACGTTTACTTACAATTAATATTTCTATATGTATATATAGATGTTTACATTAATTATATATTTATTGGAGCGCTTACTCGATGCAAACTTTGAGATTCACTTTATGGTTTTAAATAATTAAAAAAATATAGAAAGGGGTTGGGTTAAGGGAGACGATGAGGAACTTGCTAACTTTTTAAAAGTTTATGCGCGGGATTTTTAAATTTCTGTGTATGTTTAAAAAAATGGGTGATATTTTAAATTGACGTGAATTTTTTTATTTTTTAGCTGTCAAAAATTTGACAGCTGTCATGGGACTTTTGAGATTTTTGAATTTCTTTTTATAAGATTTAATAAATAAAAAAAAATTGTAATTTTGAAAAATAACTATTTAATTTTTGTAAAACAAAATTTAATTAATTTATGGGTCACGATTTTTTGTAAATGAGCCATGGGACTTCTGGTATTTTTTGAATTTCTTTTTATAAGATTTAATAAATAAAAAAAAATTGTAATTTTGAAAAATAATTATTTAATTTTTGTAAAAAAAAATTTAATTAATTTATGGGTCACGATTTTTTGTAAATGAGCCATGGGACTTCTGGGATTTTTGAATTTCTTTTTATAAGATTTGATAAAAAAAAAAAAATGTAATTTTGAATAATAATCAGATATAATTTTTGTAAAAAAAAATTTAATTAATTTATGGGTCACGATTTTTTGTAAACGAGGCAACGAAATATAATTAAAAGTCTCAAAATGAATTAACGCTTTGAGGAACTTAAATAATATTTTTTTTGTGAAAAATAAAAGATGAAAAGATTCTTAAAGCAATTTATTTATATAGGGACCAGTGGATCGGGCAAGACTTATGCATCGATGCTCCTGCTCAGACAACTCTTTGACGTAGCCGGTGGTGGCCCCGAGACCGATGCTTTTAAACATCTCGCCGCGGCTTTTACTGTTTTACGCTCCCTCGGCTCCGCCAAGACTGCGACCAACTCCGAAAGCTCCAGAATTGTAACATTTCACTCACCACCTCTTTACAAAAAAAAAATTTCCACCCCTAAATAAAAAACATTTTTCTAGGGTCACTTCATCGAAGTCCAAGTGACTGACGGCGCTCTGTACAGGACAAAAATCCACTGCTACTTTTTGGACCAAACCCGCGTCATTCGACCGCTGCCTGACGAGAAAAACTATCATATATTTTATCAGATGTTGGCTGGGCTGTCTCATGACGAGCGCGGTATTCAAAATTTTTTTTTTTTATTCGTAACAAAATAAATTTTTGCAAAATAATAAAAATTATTATTTAAATTTTCCAGTTAAATTACATCTAGAGGGATACAATTTAAAAAATCTCCGGTACTTGCAACACGGGGACACGAGACAAGACGAAGCTGAAGACGCTATTAGATTCCAAGCATGGAAAGCGTGTCTAGGTATTATATAATCTTAATTTGTATATTTATCTGCTAAAATAAAAAGGCCTTTACTGAATACAAATCAGGGAGACAATAAAAATGAGTAAATAAGTCGGTAATTAAATTATTATTCCAGGTGTGTTGGGGATACCATTTTTGGACGTAGTCAGAGTTCTCGCGGCAGTTCTGATCCTCGGTAACGTGGGATTTACCGACGGCCCTGGCGTCGAGGTCAGCGTAATTGGAGAAAATGAGTTGGCATCAGTCGCGGCACTTTTGGGGGTCCCACCCTCCTCTTTATTGCGCGGTCTTACCTCGAGGACTCACAATGCGCGCGGTCAATTGGTTAAATCTGTGTGCGACGCCAACATGGTAAGTTCTGCTACGTCTCTAATTTATTTTATCGATGATAATAATTGACATAGTTTATATTATTATCATTATTAATATTTTAATGGTAGTAATGAGAAGTAATTATGATTGTAGTCAAATATGACGAGAGACTCTTTAGCGAAAGCACTTTACTGTCGCACTGTAGCGACGATAGTGAGACGAGCCAACAGTTTGAAGAGACTTGGCTCAACTCTTGGTACACTTTCATCGGATTCCAATGAATCGGTTCACAATCAGGCTGAGGTCACTAGCCAGCATGCGTCAACAATCGGTAGTTCTGCAGGTAATTTTTTTTCTTTTAATCAATGGACGGTTCTACGAAAAAATAAAAATGAAAAATGTGTTAAATAAAAGGAGGAACAGGATCCCGCAGCATGGCGGCGTTGAACAACGCGGTCCGTCACGCCACCGATGGGTTCATCGGGATCCTCGATATGTTTGGATTCGAGGACCCGAAGCCGAGTCAACTGGAGCATCTGTGCATAAATTTGTGCGCGGAGACGATGCAGCACTTTTACAACACCCACATATTCAAGAGCTCGATCGAGAGCTGTCGAGACGAGGGCATACGCTGCGACGTCGAGGTCGATTATGTTGACAATGTGCCTTGTATCGATTTGATATCCTCTCTGGTAAGAGCTCCTCCAATCTCAAATTAATATTATGCACACCCACATATATATTTTCCCCCAGCCACTGTTTGATCTCGATAATAAATACATGCATCGCCGCCCTCTACTCCCGACCCCACTCATTATAAATCTATGTCACTAAATTTTCAGCGCACTGGTTTACTGAGCATGTTAGACGTCGAATCCTCGATGCGTGGAACTGCTGAGAGTTACGTTGCCAAAGTTAAAGTGCAGCATAAGCAGAACCCAAGATTATTTGATCCAAGAAGTCTCGACTGTCGGTCCTTTGGCATTCAGCATTTTGCCGGGAAAATAATTTACGATGCTTCGGATTTTCTGGGTACATACTCGCTTATTTATTTATTTATCTGTTTACTTAGGGACTAATTAATTTATCATTTTATTTTTTTATCAAGACACAAACAAAGACATTGTCCCAGATGACCTAGTTGCTGTTTTCTACAAGCACACATGCAACTTTGGGTTCGCCACCCACTTATTTGGCAGTGAACTGAAAGCACTTTATGCCAGCGATACTGTGCCACGTGGTGTCAGCTTTAGAATATCACCGACTTCACACACTGATTTGTTAGTATTGTCATTGCACTGTAAAAAAATCGAGTGAATTAGAATTTTATTCAAACACTCTGAGTTCCGGGAAACAAAATCACTCCGCATGTGAAAAAATTTATTCCTTCAACTTCATAAGAGCGAAAGTTTCCTTAATTTGAGTCAGTAATTTACTCCGAAATTTTACTGCGATTTCACTCCGGGTAGTTTTTTTATAATTAATTTTTTCCAAATTTCCTTGGGAGTGAAATTCACTCCCAGGGAATTTAATGAATAAAAATCCCACCGGATTCACTCCGCGAATTTTTTACAGTGTGATTAAATAAATAATTAATTAATTAAGTGAGATAGTAAAGAAATGAAAAGTAAATTTAATAATAAAAAAAATAAATAATAGACTTTATTGTAGATTAAATGGTGACGAGCCAATATCTACACTCACTCAGGACTTCCATACACGTCTTGATAATTTACTACGTACGTTAGTACACGCACGTCCACATTTCGTACGTTGTATCCGTAGCAACGCGACCGAAACGCCTTTACATTTAGATAGGAGAGTTGCAATGCGACAAATACGTTCTCTTCAAGTACTTGAGACTGTTAATTTAATGGCTGGAGGTAGACAATTACTTTATTATTATTATTATTATTATTATTATTATTATTAATTTTATTTGTAGTTGTACTGGCACTTGCTCTTGTTGGCTATTTTAATTTAAGCGAGCGAGTTAACGGCGGACGGTTTTGGGAACTGGAGCAATGAAAGTTTACTTTTCTAGATAATTTATATATATTTATATACATTAACAGGATATCCACATCGAATGCGTTTCAAGGCGTTCAATGCGCGGTACAGACTGATTGCGCCGTTCAAGCAGCTGCGACGATCCGAGGAGCAGGCTGTCGAGGACACTAAACTTATTTTGCAAAATGCACAGCAAGTTAAGAGCAAGTTTGGCGCGAGTACCAGTTGGGCACTCGGAAAACGTCACATTTTTTTGAGCGAGGGGATAAGACAGCAGCTGGAAAATTTGAGATCTGAAACACGTCGGAAGGCTGCCACTGTCATACAGGTTCTTTTTTTTTAATTTTTATCGAATTTAGATCTTTAGGTAAAATTAAATTTTGAAAATTAATTCTGTCGGTTTTAAAAGAGATCTTGGATCAATAGCTCAGGACATTCAATATTTTGTGGCCATTATTTACAATAATAATAATAATAATAATTTTTTATCATAGACGACATGGCGCGGATGGCGCGTTAGAAGAAGATGGCCAGTGAGACGCATCCCTCTTTCACTACCAACCGGAATTATTTCCAAACACACCCAGCACTCAAACAACGGAACCCACCGCAATGTCACCAGTACGACAACCGGAACCCGACCCCGGCCGCAGCCGATCGCCGGCACTCCTCCTCCAGATCCTACCGAAAAGTGCGCGGATCAAAAAATGATCCAGCAAACCTGCACTCTCTTTGGACTTGACCTCGTAAGTTCCACTTCTCCGTACTTCTGACCAATCCCACCCTCCAGTGCACTAATTTGCAAATAATTAATTTATCTAACAGGAGAGACCGCCTCCAGTGCCACCGAGTAGATCCTACACAGTAACGGGAAATACAAAACTCGGTTATCCTCAAACGCGTGTCATGAAAATGCCATTCCCAGGTAAATAAATTTTGCAGTCAACAATTACATGTTCAATTTTGATGTTTATATTAGGGTGCTTTTATTTCTGCGACTATTTTTATTTTCACTCCCATCCCGAAATTTTGTTGGAAATACCCTCAAAAAAATTCCCTGCGAGTTTGAGTCCGTAGTAATCTTGGGTTTTTATTTTTTAAACTTCTATAACTCCGCGGCATTTTATATCATCTCGCCCAAAGTCGGGATTTTCTCAAAATTAAATGCTCTACAAAAGTGCCCGCGGTCGCGAAGTCGTAACTCATACGGGTGGGGTAGTACGGACCTCTAAATCGATTTTTTTATAGAATTCTTGTTTTTTCTCTCAGAAAAAATTTTTTTACAGAAAAAATGTAAATGACAATTTTATAGGAAATTCAATTCTCTACAAAAAAAGTCCTTAGCACCGAATCACTCAGATTGATATTTTCTGAGATATGAGTAAAATAACAAATCAATGTTTTCTAAGATTTGATTCGACATTTTATGAGAATTCAATGCTACGTAAACTTCAATAATTAATATCTCAGGAAATATCAATATTAGTGATTTGGTGCTCAGGACCTTTTTTGTAGGAAATAAAATTTCCTATAAAATTGTCATTTACATTTTTTCTGTAGAAAAATTTTTTCTCAGAGAAAAAACAAGAATTCTATAAAAAAATTAGATTTAGAGCTCCGTACTACCCCACCCGTATGAGTTACGACTTCGCGACCGCGGGCACTTTTGTAGAGCATTTAATTTAGAGAAAATCCCGACTTTGGGCAAGATGATATCATAAAATGCCGCGGAGTTATAGAAGTTTAAAAAATAAAAACCCAAGATTACTAAGGACTCACGATCCTGAAGTTAGCAGACAATTAAAAATTTTTGGATTTTATTTTGAACATTTAAATTTAAAAAAAAAAAAAATCAAAAATGCACATGTAGAAAATTTTAAAAACTACAGGTGCAATTTTTTCAAAATTTTTTTTTTTATAATTTACTGTCTAAAATAAAATCCAAAAATTATTAGACGTCGGCTAACTTCAGGATCATAAGGACTCAAACTCGCAGGGAATTTTTTTGAGGGTATTTCCAACAAAATTTCGGGATGGGAGCGAAAAAAAAAATAGTCGCAGAAATAAAAGCACCATAGTATAAATGAATGTATGAATTTTTGTCCAGAAGAAGGCGAAGGAGAAGTTGTTTTGTTGAAAGGCGAGACGGTTTTAGTTATCGGCGCATCGGCTCGACGCGGGCATCTTCTTGTCGAGCACAACAACGTGACCCTCCACGTGCCCTATCAGTTCATGGAATTGAAGCCGTGTAATATTAACATTTAATTATTTATTTAAACATTTATTACTTATATTAAATCACAAGACTCTTACTATTAATTATTATTACTATTAAAAAAAAATTATACGTTACATTTGAGTGTAATTGCCAATAAATTGCCATAGGAATTTTTATATGTAGTAATTTAAAGAAAATAATTAACAGAACTGCTATTATTGTCTTCCATAGTTAAGATAAATTTCTATATTAAAATAATGATGAGGATGTAGAAATATAAACGTACAAAATATAAATTTATAATTATTATTATTATATACTTTTAAATCAATAAAATAAATTTTATTTGAATTCTCAGTTTGCCACCGAATCTTTCCATTCTTGACGGATTAAAATTTTTTTTCTGTTTACTTTTTAATCTTGAAAGAAATAAAACTCGAAGAAGCTGAATGTAAAGGGGTGGGGGAGAAGCCGAAATAAATAAAAGAGGATGTGGAAAAATTTTTCAATGGATACAAAGAAACGGGAGAAAATTCATCGACAAATAAGTTGAGACTCGGTAGGAAATACGGTTCGATAAATTCTTTTGACGCCTTGCCTTGACGTGTCGTCTATATATATGTATATATATGAGCGTGGAAATATTATCTTTTTGTAGTAAAAATATGTATATATATATTTCGTATTTTTTTTTTTTATATTTCCGCTTTTCTTGTACGATCTTTAGTTTTCCTGGACTTTCTTTTTATATTAGCTAACCTTCCTCGGCAATCTCACTCAAGTTGTTTCACAGTCTGCGAACACATTTCGAAGGAACTTTGATGTCGAATACGAGACGCCAGCGAGTTCTGGCCTGAGCGAACTGATAAAAAATAAATAAATTCAATCGAGTAAAATTAAACTCGCTCATTTTAAATTTTATCATTTTTATTGGTGGATGTAAATAAAAGTGCGACGACAAATCGGGAAATTACGCTCTCAAAAATATATTTTATATTAAATGCGAGGATATCAGAGCTTGTATTTTTACTGCCGCTGCAGCTGGTCCATTAAATTTCTTCAAGCTTTAGTATTTATTTAATATATATGTTGCTTGTCAACTTAAAGTAGTCCTTGATGTATCATATTACTTTTTTTATGTATAAAAATATATAAAAAGCAGCTATTACGCTTCTTAAATAATTTTTTGTCATCAGGATTACTTGAAGCGAAGCTTTTTTACGCCCGTTTTAGGTGGAGACCCATAACTCTGCCATTTTTCGAAATAACTACACACAATACTGCCATTTTTTGTTAATTTTCACGTATACAAGATTTATTTTCGGGCAGACGACACTCGGAGTTTCGTCCTGTTTTGACTTCTTTATACTGTGTGACCATTTCTATCCACAGTAGTCTATAATTCTGCCCGTTTTGGGAATAAGAACGCGCAGTCTTACCATTATATTTCAAAATTAAATTATATTAATCAATGATTAGGGTTTTATGTAAACCACGAAAGAAGCTTCTCTTTTCTCGGGTGTTCCATGACACATAGGGGAGGGTGGGGCAGAGCGGCCCCCTAAGCGAATTATTACTTTTTGTGGCTTTCAACCATAAGATCACTTTCCTTTTGTCCTTCGAACGAATTTATGGACATTTTGCCAAAATTCTGAAAAAAAAAAATTTTTTTGTGGGGCAGAGCGGCTCCCCTCCAAAAAGTGATAAAAAATTTTTTTTTTTCATTTTTTTTTTTTTAAATTGTTTTCATCATTGAGAATGTATTTCTTTCTCTTGACAACTATTTCTGGTTTTATATTACTCGAAAAAAATTTTTTAAGGTGTAATAAATCGTTCACTCTCGATTACCTTAATTACTAATTGTTATTTAATAAAAAAAAAAAAAACAATTCTATAGTTTTACTTTATTTCAAAAATTTATCAACTAAAAAAAAAATTTTTATTAATATAAATTTTTGTGACCAAATTTGGCTCTTATATAGAAAAAGGGCCGAAAAATATGAAAAAATAATTTTTTCGGAAGTTTCGGCTGGTCCATTTTGCCCCAGGTGTTATGCGTAGGTCTAGAAATGTGGAATTATAATAATTTTTTTTTGAATTTGACAATAAAAATATGAAAAAATCACTTTTTCAAAATTTTTGGGTTGTCCATTTTGCCCCAGGTGTCATACGTAGGGCTAAAAATGCGCAAATATATCGGATTTATAGTAATCAGACGAAAAAAAAAAAATTTTCTTTTTGATCAAAATTTCAGGGGGGCCGCTCTGCCCCACCCACCCCTACGTCTTTTTCCTTATCTACGATATAGCGAATACACACGTGAGATTTTTTTTTTTCATTACTAGTAATTATATTAATTTTTCTTATAATAAGTAGTTACGTCCATTTTTCATCAGACTATATTTTTATTCTGTACTCCAAAAAACTGAGCACGAATTCGCAAGTAATAAATTTTTTTAATGAGTAGTCAGTGCCAGTTTAAGTCAGACGTAATTAAAAAAAGTAGAAATGTCTCTTTAGTCAGACATAAAAACTATTTTTATAAAAATGAAAAACTTTTATGAAAATGAGGGAATGATCCAAAAATTATTATTGGGTTGAAATTTGATTTAAAAAAATCAAAAAACTTTTTTTAACACTAGTGATAACTCGCGTTTTTGATCAGACAGGAATTAATTTTTTTATTAAAGAAAATAAAATAAAAATATTTTACTACTTTCCATTGAAGAAAAACTTCCTGAGATTAAAATTTGCTACGCGCGCAATAACTTTTTACTATTAACGTAAATATATATTTATTTTAATTGTCAGTAACGTGACCATATTTCAAGGTTTAGACTCCATAATTTTTATCTGTCCTCAGCAAAAATATATACATATATATTTTTATCTCAATCCCGATTGTCGGGTATCTGACCTATGACGTCAATTCAGTTTATTAATCTCGTAAAAAATATCATTCGTTTTATATTGCCCGTAAAAAGTATCACAATAGAATATGCATATATATATCAGGGTAATAAAAAAATTAAATATCTCCTTATTGTCGTCAGTCATCACGTCAATAACTTAAACTAATAGCGACTTTTTACTGCGAGCAATCGGCTGCTTATACTTTTATCCTTAGAAGTAAAAAGCTCTGGAATTTCTTAATATATTTTTTTACGTTTCGATAACATCAGAACAGAAAGATACTTTTTGCAAAGAGTCGGAAAAAAATCCGACGTCGTTTTCAGCTTTTCACTGAGGCTTTAATGCAATTGAAAACACAGCTTATCCAAAAAGGTACACGAGCAAGAAAAAAAATGATAGCAAGCTCTGAGAAGTCAGAAAAGTAAAGACGCTTTCACAGGATTCAAACGAGTCTTATGTGTGCATGTATAAGACCAAAAAGAAGTATAGTGTCGTAGAGGGCGCGCAAAACGAATCAACTGGCAGGGATGTTTGCATAACCCTGATTCCTAAGGGAGTCTAGTCGATCGAATTCAAATCGAAGAAACCAGTCGACTGTAATACGAGCAAGATAAAATTTACGAGGTTAAAACTTACTACTTCGACGGTTGTGTTTGCATTTTAAATAAAATCTTTAACTATTTCGTAGACTGTACATTTAGAGTTTTCATGTTTTGAAATTTCGATTTAGATTTATCGAAATTTCGATTGTTAAATTGGCTGACGTTGATTGCGACGAACGGAGCCACGGAAAATGAGAGGTTGGATTTAAAATTGCGGAAATTTATTTAAAGTATTTGATTTTTAATTATTAGCGGGCTGATGAAAGGGAAAAATTTGAACCCGGGTAATTTTTTAATTTTTCTGACTCTTTCGACTGATTTTTATAATCGCAAATTAAGTAAATTATGGGATTCATTTCCTTGCATGGAAAAGAAAATTTACTGTAACCTCAGCGAAATTTCGGTTTTTTCAATTTTCAAATTGATGAAATTTAAGAATTTTGGGAAATGGAAAAAAAAATTGCGATCCACTTCTCGGTTGATTCAAAAGGAAAACAAACTTGTCCCAATACCTGTACATGGAACAATAAAAAATAAGTGAAAAGAATCTGGTCGCGTGTAAAGTTTAAATCAGAAAAGAAACCGGTTTAATAGAGAGAAAAGTATAAAGAAAAGCAGATGCCTTCTGGGCGTAAAGAAAACTTGGGGACTTTGTCATTTTTATCGGCAGCCCGATATCCCTCGCCCATGATTGGCCCATGGAACTTTTCTGATCCGTCTTTTGCTTCTCTTATAAAACTTAAAGATCTCACCTCAGCTCGAGGCTGCCCAGCTTTCTATACGTAAATCACCTGTTCTTTCTCTCTCTCCTTCGGTCCAGCCCCTTCCCTCTATTCTCCGTCATTCCGAACTCTCATTCTCCAATCGATGCTCTTTGTCCCGCCTCGTCCTCAAATCCATGCCAGGGGTGCCTCATTCTCATCCTCATTCTCATCCTCGTTCTACTTTTTTCCACCCTTTCTTTTGCTTTCTCGCGAGACATCCGTTTGTCCAACTTAAAAACTCTTGGAATCAAATGTGATAGTAACCGGGAGGAAGTTGGCGGCGTACCCACGCCTTCTATATCTTGTGGAGATTTTGATTGCGTTTGCAAATGCCGGGAAATCTTTGTCAACTTCTCGTCCATACTCTCAGAAAATGAACCAGTGAAATTTCACTGATTCTCCAGTGAAATCCACTAATTCACCAGTGACTAAAAGTTCACTGGTTGAATCAGTGGAATTTCACTGGTTCATTTTAGAAGAGTAGTCTTCTGATATAACGCTAGCACATAAAAGTGAAGGAAAAAAATTTATACTTAAAATACCGCGTCTGTGGTCTAGGATTTCTCTAGGACTTCTCTATACTATCGATACTTTTATATAAGAAAACGTCATCCATACAATTCATGCTTGCAATCTTTACTTACTTGTCCCCTGTGAATTACTTTTCTCCTTATACTTTTCATTTTTTTCTTTTTTTTATAACAACTTTTATTAGATTTTTTATTCTTCTTAAAATTTTTTTTTTAGACGAAGAATCTATAAAATTATTTTTACTTACTAATTATTACGCGATAAAATTCAAACTAAAACAGACGTTCTGAGTTAATATTTACTTTTTTAGATTTAAAATGGAATTTTTTCAGCCGTGGGTACAAAAAAAATTTCTATTTTAATTAGTTTTGTGTTTTCTTAAAGTAAACTATAGATAGTAATCTATAGTAATTGTTGATATTAATCCTAATTGAGTTGAAAAAAAATTTTAGTCAGTAAATTCTCTACTGATTTTGTAAAAAAATTTTTTTGAATAATTTGAGGTTAGAAAAAATTTTCTCTCATCTAATAAATTTGACATCGAATCAAACTCAAAATAAGACACGAAATTTTTCAATTTAATTTTTCTCGGCTAAAATAAAATTGAATTTAAATAACCCGCCAATTAGTTGTCTAATTTGGTCACCTAATAATTTTTAAAAATTCAAATAAATAATTTGTAGGAATCAGAGGTTAGAAAATTTCCACTAGTTCTTAAATAATAAATATTTCGATAAATTTTTGATCACTTACCTCTTACCTGGTACTAAATATAAATCCTAAAAAACCATAAAATAAAATTTTCAGAGCCAGGTAATAAAAAAAGGTATTTCAATTCTAACCACTTGTTTTCTTTATTCTATAACGCATACGTACATTAAAACTCTCTCTTAACTTCTAAAAAATTTAATCTTACCCAACATAAAATATATATATATAATAATTAAAATTACTAACAATTATTTTTTACCAAATTCCCGTCCCCCAAATCGTCATTTGATTTCAAAAATTCCACTATAATGAAATTTTTTATTTTACATTTATTTTTTATTTTATTCGAATTCATTATATTTTAATTAATAAACAAATTGATTTATTCATTTATTATTAATATTATTTACACATGACACAAGTGGGTTTTAAAATAAATAATTAAAACAAATTAATGAGACACGCTTCGTTGATATGTAAACTCTACATAATAATAATAATAAATAATAATTTATTTATTGTACGAGTTTGAGAGCAGATCCGCGGGTGGATCTGCGTGCTGACTAGTCACGCAGCCGCAACATCACGGACCTGCTCTCTTACATTTTCACTTGCTAATTATCTCTCACATTCTAAATAGTACACTATCTCTTGCTTCCGAGCACCACATACATATTATATATATATAGACAATAAACATACACATACATGTACATGTACATTATACATTACACATTTTACATTATTACATTATACATATATATAGTTTTGCGAATAATCTTGCAATATATATATAATACAAGGTGTCCCAAAAGTGCCGCACATAAACCAAGGGGTAGATAAGGGGCGCAATTCTGACACGAAAAGTCCTTTTATGTTTTTCAGTTTTATGCACAGGTAAAACTTACGCGGGTAAGAATATTTAGCCGAAAGTGCGTCGAAAAATTTAAATCCGGGTGAAATCGCTCCGAAATCGTAAAATTTTATTGGGACAGGCCGAAATTTGGCTGAAAATTTATTATTTCTAATAAACAGACCGAAAATTGGCTGAAATTTGGCCGAAATCACACCGAAACTGTAGAATTTATTGGGACAGGCAGAAAGTTGACTGAAAATTTATTATTTCTAATAAACAGACCAAAAATTGGCTGAAATTCGGCCGAAATCACACCGAAACTGTAGAATTTTATTGGGACAGGCCGAAAGTTGGCTGAAAATTTATTATTTCTAATAAACAGACCGAAAATTGGCTGAAATTTGGCCGAAATCACGCCGGAAATGTAGAATTTTGTTGGGAAAGGCCGGAAGTTGGCCGGAAAAACGCTGAAATTTTAGTATTCCTACCAAACAGGCCGAATATAGACTGAAATTCGGCCGAAATCACACCGAAGCCGTATAGAATTATATTAGAACAGGCCAAAAGTTTGCCGAAAATATGACGAAATTTTGGTATTCTTAATACACAGGCCAAAAGTTTGCCGAAAATATGACGAAATTTTGGTATTCTTAATACACAGGCCAAAAATTGATTGAAATTTGGCTGATAAATTGATTTGGTCTATTTTCTACCATTTTTTGGCCCCGTATTCACGATCTGGGGTTTTATCGGCCACTTTTCGGTCGAGAAAAAATTTTATCATTTTTTTTGGCTTGAAATTTTTTTACCCGAGTAATTATTAATTGAAAAGAGCAGCCAATCAAAAACCCTCTTTCGTAAAAAATGAAGAGCAATCACACTTGCGATTAGTAGCTGTTACTCCCCACTTTGCATCTTCCGCAAAAGCGCGCTTTTGATTCGTTACTGTCTTTAACTAATAAAATTAATTATCTGTGCGTTAGACGTCTTTTTGTCTCAGAATCGCAGCCCTTATCTACCCCTTAATGTATGCGCGGTACTTTATGGACACCCTGTATATAAATATATGTATATATAGTATAGTAAAGTTTTGTAAGTTAAACTCACAGATTCGCTGTAGCCAAAATTTATGTACCAAATTCACTCTTGCGGATATTTATTATATTGTTAACGAGTATACCTCCACTTGCAGTCGGCAGTAGTTAGTGCGAGGTACAAGTACTCGTGGGGTTGCTTCAGTGGTGAGCCCTAGCTATTATCTCGATAATTGGTTAAGACTCGCTAGCCCATTTATCGTACCGGGAACGAGCTAGACCATCGGCTCGAAATATTTTTAAAATTTTTTATACAATTACATTTACATATTTTTTATATTTTATTATTGTTTAGCTAAGTACGAGGTAACATAATTTATCTAGTATTTACTTTTTTAATTAAAAAAACTTATAATTAATTTTTTTTTCAATTGAGATAAATGTTAAGTCTTTTAATTTGATTGATTTTGAGGAAATAAATTTAAGGCAGATATTTTAATGAAATTTTTGAAAAAAGTTATGGAATTTCGGGAGATTAGTAAAAGAGTTCTGAAAATGTGGGAATTTTAGACGAAATTAAAATGCTAAGGATTTTTTTTATCGATGGAATCTGAGGAAAATTTTGAAAGCATATTTTTCATTACTAAGAAAAATTTTTTATGTCCGTGAAAATAAAATAAATAAATTTTTTTTTTCCTTGGATTCCCTCGGAAAAAAATTACGTCTTTAATATTTCGGGTAAAAATTATTTAGCTACAGTTATCATACATTACTTTCATTTTTTCGAATATCATTAAAAAAAATGATAATTGAACACATGAAGATTTTTTTTTCGTTTTAAATAAAAAAAATGGTAGTAACTTTTGATTAACCCTCATTATAGTTATCATGCAATAAAAAGATATTTTGATTAAAATTTGTAAATTTATATTTTACGAGAGTTTAAAATAATAATTGTCCCGATGGTCGGTCTATAAAATAAATTTATTACCAAAGATGTAACTCGCGTCTGCCGGTTGCTTTTCTCGCGAGATAAATTTAAAGAGATAATATAATGCAAGCCGAATAAAGTAAAAAGGGGATATAATAATAACAACAATAATAATAATAATAATAATAAAATAAAAGAAATAGTCAATTTAAAATCGCTGCGCTCGTTCTCGGGTACAATTTAAATTACATCAGTTACGCAAGTGGAAAATTCACGACAGTAATACCACCGCCGCCACACAACGGCTATAACACTTGATGTGTTGCGCACCTGGCAACACATTTTATCCTGCGTCCGTAAATTTAATTGCGTTAAGGATACGAACCGTATAAAATAACTACTGAAGGGGGAGAGAGAGAGGGGAAAGGGAAAAGGAGAGGGAGAGGGAGAGTTAAAGGAGATGCTGCAGTCCCGCCCTCTAACTCAGATACCCTCAGCTTAGGAATGTTTCTCTGAGTGGTGGAATGTTACGCGAAAGCGGAGTACAGACAAATTCGGATACCGAGGAAGAGAACGAGGATGGGGGTGGGGATGGGGGTGGGGAGAGACCTGGACGTACTGCAGCAGGGAGAGTTTACCAAGTAAATAGGGCTATAAGGTATGTTATCATGTGATTTTTATTTTATTCTCGCCTTTTTTTATTTATTTATTAACTTTTTTTTATTTTTCAGCCTTTACTCTTTATACCCAATTTTATTTTCACTCTAAACTACATTTTTTTTAAATTAATTTATTTTTTTAACTATGCAGTGACTCCAATTATTTTTTTGGCATAAAAAAATGTTTTTTTTGCCGACAGGTTAAATTATTTAAAGACTGGAAATTTAATTATTTTTTTTAAATATTTAAATTTTTATTGCAATAATAAATTTAAATTGTCATTGAATAATTAAACCAAATTATTTTTTTTTGTATTTATAGACTCGAAATAAAAAAGACAATTATTAGATATTTCAATAAAGAGTAAATTAAAAAATTTCAATTAATTGATTAATTTAAAATCGTATCAATTTTTTAAACAAAAAGTTTTTCATATTCGAATTATTTTAAAAGTCCAGGCAATAAATTTTGTAAAATGGCGCCACTGCATAATCAAATCGTCTAGCAAAAAAAAAATGTCGTATATATATTTTAAAAAATTGATTTAATTCGAGACCAGCGAGTAAACTTCTCAACAATTACAATAAATGATATTTAGCTTAATTGAGTGTCGTTAAATTTACTTAATTATTGTAAGGAGGTTTAATTAATAAATTTTATTAAAACAACCCGACAATAATTAAACAAATATCAAACTTTATAAAATAATTGGTCATAAATTATTTATTAATTAAACCCCATTGTCTTCCACACAAATATTTATCTTACATCTAATTAATCATATAATATTTATATTAATAATTACCATTAATTCGTTAATTACTCAACATATCTCTCATTGAAACCTTCAATATAATTATTATCATCATTAATATTATTATTATTATTATTATTATTATTATAATTATTTGTTTTTATTTATTAATAAAAGGACAATTATTTACTTATGCCAACATCCAGGCGCAATTTAATTAGCAAAACTTATCTTCGTTACCAATTTATTAATTAATTAATAATAATAACAATAATAATAATAATAATATTTACCATCAATTGACTTATTACCTAATTAATTAATTTAATTATCAAAGTTCTCGTGGCAACAATATCGTGGATGGCTTCAAGTCGATAATTATTAATTATCAATTAAATTAAATAAATATTTATAAATTAATAAATATCGACAATTTAACGACAAGTTAAATTTATATTTTTATTTTTCATACTTTCTTAAGTTATAAGTCGTTGACTCTGTTGGCTTTGATTGATTGCTCTCGTGCGTCAAGTATCAATCAATTTTTAAATATTTTATTTATTTATTATTTTTTTCAACGAGTCCTGAGTAAGGAAGAATTTAATTTTATTTATTTTATAAAAACCGGTGTCTTTAAATTAAAATTAAATTCAACTGTCAAATAAATAATGATATTTATTTCTAGTGAAGAAAGACGCTGGTTACAGACCTCGTTGTGTGCGGAGGAAGCTCGGGGACTTCTTCAGAAGTCCCCTCGTATCCCTATGCGCTCAATCCGAGGCGATGGATTTTAGCAGACAAAAAATTGTGAAGAACGAAAACTATCGGCTTGGGGCAGCTCTCGAGGTCCAGCTCCTGGAGGAAAAATAAAATTTTAACTCAACTGCTCGACAAATTTAGATCTTTACGATACTGGGGAGTCTATAAGGCGGAAGGCGAAAGGACCAGAGGGCAAGAGGCCGAGAGGAGTGAGGAGTGAGGAGTGAGGACTGTGTGTGTTTCTTTTGAGAAAAATTTCCCGCGGATGTGAACGCTCGAGGACAGAGAACTGAGAGCTGCTCTGGGCTTTAGTGGACTCTCTGGACTCAACTGGACTGTGGACCGTCAATATTTACGTTTCGACGATGGCTCTTACGTCCCATATGTATATATATGTATATAGCTATGGATAAAGGGTGTTTCGAATGAATGTATCAAGTGTACAAACATTGTTTACTGTCACGACAAATAAATACTTGACAAATTTTACTGCTAATTCTTGTGATTTTATTGTCCATGCACTTGATTGATTATTTATTACTTCAGTTTTTTTTTTATTATAAAGTGAGAAGTAAAGAAAATTAATTTTCGTCATTAATTATAAGATTAATTTCGATTTAAAAAATTTTTTTATTCAGGTTACGGTGGAAAAAAATTTTGAATTTCACGTCAGAAAATTGGCAACTTAAAAAAAAATTTCACTAAAATTGTTTTGTTAAAAGAAAAAAAAAATTTGTCACTTTTTTACCAAATTTCGTTTAATGGAAAAAAAAATTTGACGACTAATCAGGAAGTGGGTAAAACTTAATAGGAGAATTAGTTGTTAATTTAACGTTTTATTGAAAGCAAATGATAATTAAATTACTTAATAGGTTAATAAGGAAAGTGAATAAACTTACAAGCTCATTGTCGTCGTCAATAAAGTCGAGCCATAGCAATCTGGAGCCATCATCAGCAGACAGTCTCAGTTTGTCGAAAGACCGTTTCCAGAGCGGGGCCGGTGGGGATCCCGGACTAGCTCCGTTGACGGGTCTTGCACCTGCTGCGTAGAGCATAAAACCTTCTTCGGTGTTGACGACCAGTTTACACGGTCTACCTTGCCATAAACAGCCTGTTTATTTAAACATTAATGTCATTCATCCGCTGACATTATTTATTATTAATAATTAATTAATTACATTTTAATCTTATAATTAATAAACAACTGGGTATCGAGCCTTCACTCCATCGAAATAATAAATGAAAATAATAATAAACAATAAATCATTACTTCTAGACAGTTGTATTAGCAGACATTGAACATAACTGATTGACCAGCGAAAATATTTTTATATATATATATATTTTTATTATTACCCTTGGCAACGTAACGGAAGTATCATTAATCACAAGTGTCAATATTTGCGCATGCAAATTTAACGGCAATATTGTTTTTAGTTATTAAAAATATTCTCACTGACTTTGATTGATTTAAAGTTTTTAAAATTACCACTTATGTACAGTAAATAATGAATATAAACAAAGTACTTACGGACAGTGTATTCACGTAACGAGAGAGCTGCTGTGTGACACCCTTGAACTATTGCCCTCGCCCAGGCAGCTAAATCTCTTCGCGTTTCAGCCCTCAGGTGATGTGTAATAACCCCGTCTATGGTGCCAACACGTACTGCAAATGTTGCTCCGTTCATTGTTCCGCTATTACTGCTGCCGCTGCTGGACCCGGCTTCATTATTTCTTGTTGACGATGAAACGAGTCTGTGACATATTTTAGTTTTTTTTTCATTCGTTTGATTTTTAATTTTATTTTACATATAAAGAGGACACTCAGTCTGATATTTTTTTTGATCAGACTATAGATGTCCTGAAAAAAATCCTACACTGTAAAAAATCACCGGGGTAAGTCCAAGCGGTGTAGGTGTTAAAATTATCGGTGTTAAATTTACCCCCGAAAGTGGTGTGAAAATGCCGCCGCCACCGGTGTAAATATTCTAGACCGGTGTTAAAATAACGCCGCTGCCGGTGTAAATATTCTGTACCGGTGTTAAAATAACGCCGCCACCGGTGTAAATATTCTAGACCGGTGTAAATATTCTGGACCGGTGTTAAAATAACGCCGCCGCCGGTATAAATATTCTGTACCGGTGTTAAAAAAAATTCTCCGGTGTTAAAATAACACCGCTGCCGGTGTAAATATTCTAGACCGGTGTTAAAATAACGCAGCCGCCGGTGTAATACTCCAAGCGGACGCAATTTACCCCCCTTTTACACCGGCATTACTCCACTTTTACACCTATTACCCCGCTTTTACACCGGTTTTACTCCGATTTAACACCGATTTTACTCCGCTTTTACACCGGTTATCCCGCTTTTACACCGGTTTTACTCCGCTTTTACACCGGTTACCCCGATTTAACACCGGTATTTTTAACACCGGTGTATTACTCCTCTTACACCGGTGTAATTTTATTTTTACACCGGACGGAGTTAAAACGAGTCCATTTTTAACACCGCTCTTTTTACAGTGTAGAGATTAATGGATTATTTTTAAAATGTCTAAGCTGTGGAATTCGAAATTAGGTTTTTTTTTTTTCTTCAGTTATTGTTTAATTTTTATTTCCAGATGTTGATATAAATGAAATATTTTTAAGAGGAAATAAAATCGATGTTATATAGAACTGAGGGGGCTTGGGGATGAAATCACCCGGTATGTGCGCAAGCAAGGAGAGAAGTAAAGGTATGAGGTCCACAGAGAACCATCGAGCTTGAGTAGTCCCTCTGGAGCCTGGCCAATAAACTTGTTATTCCTGCCCGTATTTGTATGAGCGCACCAGCCACTAGCACACACTCCCCCTCCGGACTTCCACCCCCTGGTGTTTCTGTACCGTACAGATAAAACTTGCAGCTAAGCAAAATGATTGGGTGAATTATCATTAAAGTTAATCTACGGTCACCGATGGCACATTATTATGATAATAATGGACACTGGGTATTTTTTATCGCCCTAATTGCATCGTGGAAATAATCTCTGGTAATGGGGAAATAATCTCGAAATGAAAAACGAATTTTTTAATCGATTTCATTAATTATTATATTTCTTTTTGTTACCATAAATTTGATTATTTGAGGGAATAAATCAAGAGAATACACACTGCAATTGTACTCACTGAGGCCATAAATAAAATTGAGAATTGGAAATTTATCTGAGTCACGTGAAAATAAAAAGTAAAAATTTAAAGTCTTGGGAAAGGAGGTCAAGTAAATGGTTATCGATTGTTCTCTGCAAGTGATTCACTAGCTACTGGTAGGAACTGCAAAAAAAAAGTTAAGAAATAAAATTATCAGCGGAAAAAATTCCAGCCGCAAATCACTTCCGGTTCGACTGGCGATCTAATGAAAATGGAGGTTTAATTTTGCTAGGGCCGACTTGTTATTTGGAAAATAAACTCCCGATAGGATGATAAAAAATTATTGGCTTTAAAATACACACATATATAGAAAGTATAATAAAAATTTTATTTTATATTTTAAATTTGAATTTATTTTCAATTCTCTTTGTTATGACCGAGAGTTATGGGGAGAGGGTACGGAGATTGTGGATAGTTATACAGTTATACGGCCGTTGAATTATTCCCGTATAGAATATTGCGAGGAGCGTTGAAGGCACGGGAAGTGAGAGCTGTAGGAGGAGGGAGGGTGAGACTGGCATTGAATGGAGATTGAAAGCTAAATAAAAATAAATTTTAGTTGGACTTAATGGCGCAATAACGGGTACGAGTGCGGAAAATTTTTTAATAATCGTACAGCAGATTTTCACCGTCGCCGAGTGTTTAACGACTTGTGCATCTGTACATTTTATATATATGTACAAATATATATATTATATGTAGTTACGTAAATCAATCTAGAATTATACGTGCAGATGGCTTTCGATATTTATGAAGATCGTTAATTTTTGTTTATTAAAAAATAAAAAATGCTGTGTAATTAGACGTTCGCGAATAATTTCAACTTATGGAATAACGTGGAACGTTAATTGGTATCCCCAAAGGCTAAAAACCTTCGATCGAAGCCGTAGTTTCAGCCAAATACAGAATTCTATAGAAAATCTAGACTCAATGGCTTGGAAAAAAATTTTTTTTCCATTCTTTTGTATGCCAGAGTTCTTCTAAACAACTTGTCTGAAATCAACGACAAAACTTTTAGTCGAGAATGAGGTTCTGATTAGCCAGGGGCCCAGGGTATAGACCAGTCCATAACTTCCTGCTTTTTTTGAGCTACTTGGTTTCGAAAACGTCATTTTTAATACAATTTCCAACTTAAACTTTCACACACACACGTACACATTCGGACATGACTCCGAAAATAGGCAGGTTAGTTTCCTAGGACCTCAAAACGTCGACATCCGACGAAAACTCAATTTTCGAAAATCGGGGTGAAAACGATTTCTCGAACTTTTGGGAAATTGTCGATTTTCGTAGCGAGAAGTTAAAAAAATTATATACCCGAGTCGAAATATTAGACGTAAGTTGAACGTTCTTAACGTTTTAAACGTGAATTGAACGTTTTGAAAGTAAATTAAACGATTTTTTTGTATTTTAGTTCGTAAAAAATTTGTAATTTCACGAGTTATGATTTTAGTTTAATGATAACATTAATTAATTTATTTCAATATTTGTAATCACAATTTTCATAACCTTGATATCATAATATATGAACAGATATACATATCTAGTGTTAAAGATAGATATATGAAACTGAAAAAAATTTTTTTTCAATATACAAATTTCTTATTTAGGAGCCAGAAAGCCGGACGACAAAATTTTAGGGAATTGGCGTGATTATAATCCAGGAGTACAAAATCGATAAAAAAATTTTTTTGTATGTTTATGTTTTTTTATTGTAAGTCTAAATCGGTTTTAGTTACGTTTTTGATTTATGATACTCCAATCTACGTTTTGAATAAGTTGAAAGCTGTCAAATTGAATTTTTAATGTCCAAAACGTTCAATTTACGTTCAAAACGTTAAAAACGTTCAATTTACGTCTAATATTTTGACTCGGGTAAGTGTGGTAATTTTATTTGGCTCTCTAATTATTGATTGTAAAATAAAAATAAAAATTAGTAATGAAATAAATAAATTTAGTGAGTCTATAAAAGCGCAATAAAAAAATGATATTTTATATAGTGAGTATTTATTTATCATCTAGATCAGCAGCAGAGCTGAAGCAGAATAAAATGGAATAGAATATAAGCGAAGAGAGAAGAGTTTACCGAAAAAGCATTTGGTGTAATGCACGGCCGTGGTGCTGCCGAGGTACCAATCAGCAATTGTACCACGGCGTGTTATGAATTGGCCGCACTGGGTTAACGTCGTTTTAGCATCAATTTGCTGCGTTATTTTGTTACGTACAATAGGCGGTACAGGTGCCAGCAGCCGAGGGCCAGGGGAGCCAGCAGGGACGCGAAATTGTTGAGGCCGAAGAGGGGGAGTGGAGGTTTCGTTTAAATATATGGTCTGACAAAAATGTATCGTTATCACGAATTGCCCCCAGGAGTTTTCTCACACCAGCTCCGGTCCTGTGTACATATATTGTGACACCTGATACAAAACCATATACTGTTTATTTATTCATAACAACCTCATTTCAACGATCATATGCAGCGATACTCTTCTTCCCACCCTCGTCCACTTACTCGCTCATTCATCCACCCTCTCTCCTTTGCGCTGGGTGTGAATAAAAAAATTAATTATTTATTCTCGTAATGGAATTGAGTGTTATTTATGTCCCGCTGAAATTAGCTCTGCACTACCGATGCAAAAAATATAATAATGATAATACTCCTGATAAATAAATTATTTTGTTTATAGAGGGGGAAATAAAGATGATATTAATGATGATAAAGATACTTTGCAACTGAAATTCTTTATAATTCTGTGGGTCGAAATTTTCTTTACTTTGCGTTATATAATTTTCTTTTTCCGGGTAAATAAATGAAAAATGATGATAATAAATTATTTTCTATGTGTTTAAGATATTGCCGAGGGTAAGGTTCGAGAGAATTCTTTTTTTCTTTTTTATTGAAAAGTTATTAATGATGAAAAATTTTTGGCTGAATTTCGGAGTTTAAATCATTTGATTTAAGAATTTTTGTTAATTACTTTTTGTGCCGAAGGCTCTGCCAGTATGAAATTTAAAAAAAAAATAGAGAGAAAAATTTTTTTTTTAGACACATCACAGACTCATGTCTCTGGAAAGTTTTTGGGAATCTCTTCTGTTGAGATCCAGTTAAGGTTCTGTTGACTTTTTCCAAAAATTATCATTTTACAATAATTTTGAAGGCCCTATTAGTGGAAAATTATTTTAAAAAATGGAGAAAATTTTTTTTTAAAGTCTAGACCCATCATGTTTCAGACATGGATCTGGAATGGAAACTGCAAATTAAATTTTCGCTCACTTGAATATAAAACAATTAAATTTAAAAAGTTTTAAATATCGGGAAATGAGGCAGAAAAAAGTCAGAGTTTAAGTAAATAAAGACAAGTTTATCTCAAATTGAACATCGTTATAAAATAAAAAAGTTATATTACTGGAATCGAGGTATTTTTTGTTCATCAATTTTATTTTTTATCCAAACTCTTGTTTGAGTTTAAGTTACTTTGTTCTTTTCTTTAATTCTGTTTTTTGTCTTTGGCTCAGTTTGGCTCTTTTTTGTTCTCCGAGTTTTCCGTCTGTTTTCCCAGCGAATGAGAGCGGGCTGATACGTGACATCATCCGCATGTAAATGAGTCCGCATCGCGCGTTCCTCGACCCGATTCCCGCGAGCGCGCATTCGAGAGCCCAAGATAACCCCGTGGGGATGCGCCTCGGACAGTCAGCCGAAAGTTTATTGGGCGCCAGTACACCGGGGAAATCGACAGCACACTTGGCTATATTGCAACTACGTGCGATACGCGACCGATTTCTATTCCTATCGTTTTCTCATCCATACTCTTCGTTTATCTATTTCCTATATATATTTATTTCCAATAAACACCAGAGTTTAATTTTAAATTTTAAATTTCTTATCATCAAACTTTTTTTCAATTATCGGACTACTTATTTTTGCCAAAAAAATTTGAAAAATTTGGATATACTGAAGTTAGCCGACGTCTTATAATTTTTAGATTTTTTAAAAAACGCCAAATTACAAAAAAAAATATTTTGAAAAATTGCACCCGTAGTTTTTAAAATTTTCTACATGTGCAAATTTTTAGTTTTTTTAATTTGTAATCGTCTTGTTGAAAAAAAAAATCCGAAAATTGCTAATTGTCTGTTAACTCGATTTTTTTTTTCTTTTGTTTAAAAATTAGTAGTTTCAGTTTGTAAAAAAAAAAATGGGGCAAATTGATCAGTCCAAACATGCAGCCAATTAAAATTATTCTGTAAAAATTTTATTTTCTACAACCATGGCTCATTTTGCCCGGGGGTCAGCTTTCGAGTTTTTAATAAAATAATTTAGCTAGCAAACAAAAAAAAATAATTTTTCAGGTGAAAAACACGAGACCTTAGCGTCCAATTATTTTTCTGTTGTAAAAAAAAAAAAAAAAAATTTACTTTAAAAATATAAAAATAAAGTTGATAATAAAATGAAAATGATGTTTATTTAAAAGGCTCGTAAAAAGAGGTAATGAGTAAATAAATAAAACATGGGGATGACGAAGGTGCACTTGAAACTCTGTGTCCTCAATATAGTTGTGTAAAGAGTATAGTGTATGGTGTATAAGCATCGTATTTGCAGATCACGTACAAGCTTGGAGCAGTGCTCGGTTTGTTTGACGAGGGTAGACCGGCTGACGATTAATCACTTGCTATTAATTAACCGAGAATCGGGTCCTCGCCCCTCTCCCCAAGTGTGCTAGCTCTGCGCCCTCGGCGTGCAGCCCGGCGACTTGCACGTCTGTCTCCTATCCGTGGCGCGCTGCCCGGCTCATCCACGGACTTGGATCTATCGGCGGAGGTCCGGCGCGGGTCCGCGGGTTAAGCGCCGAGAAGCTCGCCCAGTCACGGTCCTTGGGTTTTACAATCTACGCTCGTTAATTATACGCCAGCGTACACGTTTTATCGTACACATCGGATAGATAATCATCAGCAAATACACTCATTTACACACTCGGGTTAAAAAAATTGTTTTCTCTATCATAATAATGATCGGGTGATAAAATTAACGAGTTTTCTGTTGATGGAATAAATTTTTTACTGTTTTTATTCTTTAAATTTTTATAGCTGGGAAACTGTGAGAGATACGATAAAAGTGGATAGAAATGAATTTGTAGCTTATTAAATTTACTTCAAAAAAGGTCATGACAAAAAAATCCGTAGAGTTGATAGTTTAGTAGAGAGAGATAAAAATACATGAGAGGAAATGTTGACGATTTATTTTTACACATTTTTTTTTTTATGCAGATTAAAATTAATATTTCTCAAAAACTAAGAGAGATACAATAAAAATGTATTAAAATGATTTTGTAGCTCGTTAAATTTACTACAAAAAAAGTCATTACAAAAAAGTATGTAGAGCTGATAGTTTACGAGCTAGAGATGAAAGTATGCAAAGCGACGTTAATGACTTGTTTTTACTCAGATATTTTTTTTTTATGATCACTAAAATTAATATTACTCGAAAACTATCTGAGTTACGGTAAAAATGAATGAGTGCGATTTCGTAGCTTATCAAATTTGCTGCAAAAAAGATTCAGTAAAAAAATACGCAGAGTCAATAGTTTAGGAGATAGTGAAAAAATACCGAAGGAATTTTAAAAATAAATATTTTTCGTGACAAGTCTGCAGGAGGGATTAAATGGTCGGTTAATTACCCCATTAATAGCATCCTACCGGCTATTAGTATTATCACAAATCGGTAACTCATTATTGAGTTGTCCTCGGACCTTCCTCAGTGCAGCAGCAACTCGTATCCTCATAAAAATTTTCATAAGCTCAATATGTTAGCGTGAGGATTACGTGGTCCGTGCACGTAATCGTCGGCAAGCCTTGTACCTGCTAATGTCGACGGGGATGTAATGGTCTTAATTAAAATGGCGGTCTAACGAACATCTCGCTAACTGCCGTAATCCGGGAAGGGCGCCCAGGAGCAGCCACATGTAATGCACATCCATGGGAGTGAGCGAGATCGGATTTTATAAGTGCGAAGGAACGTAAGAGAGAATGAGGTGGCAGCATACCATTGCGCCTCATTGGTAATCCGGTACTCGTGTCTCACTAGTGTACCAACTCAACTCCACACACTGGTCTACTCGTATCTGCATGTACAGTCGGGGCTCGAGCTGAGGATGAAGCCAGAGGATGAGAATGAAAATGAGCAAGAGCGAGAGCAAGAGGATGAGCAAGAGGATGAGAAAGAGGATGAGACTAAAAATAGGTATAGAGCAGAGTGAGAGGATTTTGTCCTAGAGACAATCTGTCGCACGTGCAAAATACGTTTTACGTGTATGTCACGATAACGCCCCACGACGTATATAGTAACACAAAAGCGACCTGAAAAGTAAGTTGGCACTGTACCGAATACCGACCACGGGAATTGAGCCTCGGGACACTTTGGGAAAGCTCTCGCTCGCCCCGACTCAGCCTCACGTCACTGACAAAGGAAACAAAGACTAATAATACCCGACATTTTGACTTTTTGTTAGGATTTTTTAGTCTCACCTGGTGGCTATAAGTGGACACGTGATGCTCGGTGACGCCCAAGCCTCCGGGCTCCAGGGCGCGCATTCATAGAGCCTCAGCTCCCGGCTTGATACTGCCCCGAAGACGCTCCGCCATCCCCCGGCGCAACTGACACCGATGTAACTCCCGGCGACTCGAGACATGCTCGTACTACTGCCGGCCCCGTCTTCGCTGCTTTCACTCGATGCTCGTCCGTTCTGCAATTAAAGTCATTATTTCAAGATTATTCAATTAGTTTGCCCGAACTGTCTAGACGCCAGCCGGTTTATTAAATAAACACCACCGGATGCCATTAAACAGCCATTATCATTTTTACCACAATACTTTCCTCCATTTTTTTATTTACCTCATGCACATTCAAAGAAAATAACAATTATTTGTTAGTCGTAACAAATATTTTCATCTGGTGAATTTAAATTTCCTTGGCAGTTTTAAAGTTATTATTATTATTATCAATTTAAATGCACCAGTATTTTATATATTTATTTTAATTTTAATATTCACTTAACGTTCTGTGTAAATTTTATTTTCCATTACACATTTTTACAGGGCGTGAAAAAATTTAACAAAAGCCTGCCGGTGCTGTATACTTCCGTTGTAAACAAATATTTCATATTTCGAGTTTGTAAAAATGATAGTCGTTATATTTTTTATATATATTTAGTATTGAGCGCCAGGAGGTACGAGAGAGGAGAGACAAGAGTCGAGAGACAGGGGACAAGGTTAAAAAAATTTTCAGTTTCGATTTACCGCGGTCGAGTTGTTTGTACCGCGTTCAGGCTTTTTATGCATCGCAACACAATACCATATTTTATCGTATTTCGGTGTGCCGTCGATTCCGAGATCTATTTTCATGTAACATCGATGCGTATGTACGCTGCTGCAGATTGCGGACAATTCGACCGAATCGCAATCCAAGTATTTATTGAAACGAGAATAAAATGGCACACGCAGATGTACTCCCTCTGTTGGTTTGAGTTCATCTGCGTCTGTGTGTAAGTCTGTGTGCGTCAGCCAGTGGGTTAATACATAAATATAAATATATGTATGTATATAAAATACTATTGATAATATTATTTGAAATATGTCTACAGATAAATGTCTACATGCATGTACGTATATATTTATATATATTTCCATGTGCATAAATGTGATGAGTAACTCAATTCGCCCGTAAATGCCTTGATTATTTTACTGTATTGACTTCATCCATTGTTTGTAATCAACAATTCCAGATATATGATTGCCACATACGTTTTGTCTTTTTTTTTTTTTTTTTATTATTCTTTTTTTTTTGTTAATATTTTTTTATCACCGTTTTCACTGTTTGGCTTTAATTAACTCGGCAATCAGTGTTAAAAATTTATTTACCTTGTGCATAAAACTGAAATTTTATTTACAGAGAAAATTTTTTTCTTTTTATTGAGTGACGAAATTATATTTTGAATGGCAATTAAAAGGATTGTTATTTTAAATTATAATATTGTTTTAGCGGTTTATTGACAGGTAAAAGTCAAGGGATGGGGGATGGGGTGGGGGGTGTAGAGATGGAGGTGAATTTACGAAGGGAGATTGGAAAATTAAAAGCACGAGAGAAAACGCGGACGAACATCGATCCAAGTTAAATGGAGGTGAGCTTTGTCGACCTCGACCCTTGGTTAGAGCTCGGCTGTGTGCGTTGGTTTTATTCAACTTGAATGAATAGAGAAGCTTTTTCAGCTTCGGTGAAATAAACTTTTTTAGAGAAAACTTTAAATTAAAGGAGTTAAAAAATTATGTCATTTATTTATTCATAATAAGTGTATTTAAATGTTTACTTGTGTTGGGCATTAATTAGCGTTCTTAATTTGTTATTCATTTTTTTTTGAAACTCGGTTGGCGGGCTATGAAAATTAATTTAAAAAAATCTCATTAATTGATAGCTTCGAATTTAAAAAAGGAATTTTTATTGTACGGAGTCTAGTGATAGGGGCAAATTTGAATTTGGCGGGCAGCAAAAATAATTAGAGCTCTGAACGCAGCTTTACATAATTTGATAGTTTTAGCTCCGTTTTATAGTAATAAAAATTACTTGATTGCACGGGTGCCCAAATTCAAATCCTAGAAAGGACTAGTTCTTATTTTATTTCAAATTCGTCTGAGAAAAAAAAATAATGAACGTATTCAAGAAATTTTTGAATCGAACCTGAGTATGATTAGAAGCGACTTTATATTTTATATATGTATATATAATAATTGAATTTTCGAAAACTTGACTGTGTTTATCCGACGCGACTATAAAACAAACTTTGGACGTGTGTCAATTTTTAGGAATTGTTTATTAATACTCAAGGGATTTCCAAAGCTTGGAGTACTTTCCTTGCTAAATAATAATGAGATTATGTACTATTAAAGTTGGCTTGGAATAGTGGGATAAAGTGATTAAATATTAAATTAAATCGATTATTTACTTTAATAATCGTGTAATTATTGATGCAAGTGTATTTACTTAAGTTACGGAAGCTGGATAAACCATGTTTGAGCTGTTTCAATCCAAACTATACATTCTATGCCTTGTTTCTCCCTGTGCAATACAACTTTCCACTACAATGTGATATTTAAGGTAGTAGTCTGGTAACTCGCGCCGTTTTTCATGCTTCTTTTTAGGGGCCCTTTTTTTTAGAAGGAACAAATGAAAAGTTTTGCATTTTTAATATGTTTTTATTTACATCTTAAGGTAACAAAAAAAAATTTTTTTGAGGAAATTAAATAATTTATTATTATTATTATTGTCGCTTGAAGTTGACGCCTCAAAAAAAAAGCGCGTGGATGGCCCGGGTGATATTGACTCTTGTGGACATCCGAAATTAAAAATTCTTGATTAGTCTTAATCTATAGACATGTCATTCTCGTCGGAACTAGGATTATTAAATTTTATCGAAAAATAACAAAATGGCGAACTTTGAAAAAAAAAGTCATTTTTTTTTCGCATAAAAAGGGTTGTAAAATGAAAAGTTAGGGATGAAAAAAATTAATCCTAGTTCCGACGAGAATGACATGTCTATAGATTAAGACTAATCAAGAATTTTTGATTTCGGATGTCCACAAGAGTCAATATCACCCGGGCCATCCAAGCGCTTTTTTTTTGAGGCGTCAACTTCAAGCGACAATAATAATAATAATAAATTATTTAATTTCCTCAAAAAAATTTTTTTTTGTTACCTTAAGATGTAAATAAAAACATATTAAAAATGCAAAACTTTTCATTTGTTCCTTCTAAAAAAAAAGGCCCCTAAAAAGAAGCATGAAAAACGGCGCGAGTTACCAGACTACTACCTTAATGTTCTATAGACATATACATATGTGTAAAATGAGTTTCAAAGGGTACAGCAGGTCACGGCGGCCCTTGTAAGCCGCTGATTATATTTTGTAACTTTTGAACAACGGGTTCAAGTTTTTTCGATCTATCTCGAACAAGTAAAAAATTTTTGGTAAACTTTTGAGAGATTTCCTCATGCGCTGGAGGTCTATTGCCGCTGATGGTCTCTTCTGCTATCGAATTCGCAACTAATTATCACATCACACAGTAAAAAATTGTGTGTTAAAATCATTTTTCAACACAGACTATTTGTGTTAAAATTTCAACACAAAATTCGAGTAATATAAGAAGTAACTTTAACACTTTTTAAATGTTAATGGTGACACAAAAAAAAAATGTTAACTCTTATATTTGTACCATGGATTATTTTTAGGTTATCAAAAATGTCAACAATTAATATTTAACATTGAACTATTTTGTGATAGTGAACATGATCCTCAGGTTAGCAGACAGTTAACAATTTTAGAATTTTTTTATCAATAAATCAATTACGAAAAAAAAATAAAAATATGCTCATGTAGAAAAGTAAAAAGCTACAGATGCATTTTTTTTTTTTAAACAATACGAATCATGAACTTTGTCAACTTAATTTTTTTATGTCCAATTGAAAATAAATAAAATCAATGTCACAAAAATAATAACTAAGCAAAATTGATGCTTAATGGCGCTTCCCGCGTGAATAGAAGGAAGACATTTTTTTTAACACAATTCAACTGTCGTTTCAACACTTTTTTTGTGTTGATTTTAAAGTAACACTTAATAAATGTTGATAATATCGATTTTTGTACTAGGTAACACTTTTAAAGTGTTGAATAGGAGATCGATTGAAAATTTTAAAGTAACACAAAGAATTGTGTTGATTTGACACAAAATAATCAACACAAAAAATTTAACACGGACCGTTTTTAACACAGATACACAATATTTTTTACTGTGCAGAAAATAAATTTCTTAATATTGCGTCCTCTTTGAAGACACCGGGGCATGATGGGATATTCAGAAAATTTTCTCAAATAAAAACTTGAAAATTTTGACAAAAATAAATTTTCGCGACACCATCCGACCCGAAGTTTTTAAATTTCACGGTAAATTCATTTATTTCAAGTGAAATTAAATTATGTACGTAATTAAAATCAATAAAAAAAAATTTTCTGGCTATCATGTCTGAATTTTTTTTAATTTATTGAAAAACGACAATAATTTAAAATAAATAATAAAAATACGCGTTAAAATAAATATGAAATTATTATTTCTTTAGATCGCTCACGGGTTCCGGTTTTCCTTACATACATTTTATATTAAAAATAATTCATTAGCAATGTATACTCGGTAAAATACAAACACTGCTGTAGGAGTAATTAAAGTGCACAAAGAACATGAGAGGAAAGTGGAGCAAATGCAATTATTTTATTTTCTCCACAAAAAAACGTTACCGTAGTTTTTTAAAACATTTAGAGCTCGCGCACTTCAGTGTTTATTTTTATAAAATATATATAATAATATGTTATTTATTTTCTTAGTCCATTTATTCAATACCTCGAGTTTCATAAAATACGGAATGAATGTTTTTTTAATTTTTTCTGTTGAAGAGAAAAAATAAATAAATAAATAATAACAATGATAACAATATTACATCTGTCGTATATTATATTTATAAAACATTAAATATTGTTTTAATATGTTTATCATAAACAGGAAAAAAAGTGAACGGTTATACTCCTAATAATGTTCGTGCACATACGGTAAGAGTTGTAAAATTTAACCGGTAAATATATCTCGTGAAGCTATCGTTAAATTATATCGTTCAATGATGGGGGTATAAAATTTTTTTGGTATTAAAAAGTTGTTAAATTGGTACTTTACCTAAAAATAGTACATAAGTGAGTATCATTATATTTTTGAATAAATATATACATAATGGTAATAATAAAAATAGGGGAGCCGGTAATCGAGATGCTCGTGAGCTAAATTTGATTATAGAATTTTACAATTTATTTCAACTTTTATCGAAAAATCTGTACCATTTGGATATTTTTTATGAAAAAAAAAAAATTTAAGGAGAGTTCCGTAGAAAATTACAAATAAATATTTTCCATAGAGCTTCGGTAAAAAGGGATGCTGGAAAAACAATTCATTTTTTTGGACTTCAATGCGAAGGATCTTCAAGTTGTTTTATCGAATTCAAAGAAAATAGAAAAACTTTTTTGAAAAGTGGTGACGCACAGTCTCAATTTTTTCTGAGTATTGAAAATAAAATGAATTTTTTTTTTTTTTTTTTGTATTTATTAAATTTTCATGCCAAGGCATAGGCCAAATGGCAAAATGAAATTATACAGATGATCTTACAGCAGTAGAACAAATTTGAAAATGATCAAACAACAATAATACACTGTAAAAAGAGCGGTGTTAAAAATGGACTCATTTTAACTCCGCCCGGTGTTAAAATAAAATTACACCGGTGTAGGAGGAGTAATTCACCGGTGTTAAAAATACCGGTGTTAAATCAGGGTAACCGGTGTAAAAATGGAGTAAAATCGGTGTAATAGCGGGGTAAACTGCGTCCGCTTGGAGTACTAACTTTAAAAATTATAAAACACAAAAAATGTCAGTTCTTTATGAAAATTAATAAAGAATATTATTTATTAACAAGTATAGTGATCGAGTAAGTAAAAATATTCACAAAGTAAAATATTTTAACACCGGTAAAGAATATCTACACCGGCGGCGGGGTTATTTAAACACCGGTCTAGAATATTTACACCGGCGGCGTCGTTATTTTCACACCGATTTCGGTGTTGAAATTTAACACCGCCAATTTTAACACCTACACCGCTTGGACTTACCCCGGTGATTTTTTAGTGTACTATTAATTTAAATTTGAATCAATTACATAGACAAAGCTAAAATCAATAATAAGAAATAAAAAATTGAACGATATACCGTTACAAATTTCGTTAATTAAAATCTAGATTTAGTAGATAATCATACAACTTGTTTTTAAAGATCTCAATACTGCCTGATTTAATCAGATCTAAGGGTAACTCTTGCCAAAGACGGATAATTGACACAACAAATGATTGCTCGTATAGCACAGTAGAAAAGTATGGCATTTTAAAATTTACTTTATTGGCTGCCTGGAGAGATGGATAATAAATTATCTTAAATATTTTTCCCAATCTCCATTAAAGCTGCTTATTCTGCCCCAGAAAAAAACTGATTAATTTTTCATCGCTATTGTTTCATGTTTTATTAAAAAGAAGTTAAAAATCCTATCTCATCTCCATATTTCAAGTAAGCAAACTAAAAAAAATATTATTATAAAAAAATAATCACTACAAATTCCCGGAGGGTAGAAAAAGACCAATAATGCAGAATCGAACGGGTTATTAAAAGAGCAATAAAGTATTAAATTCACCGTTAGCAATAGCCAATAAGAAATCGATGATAAAAGTATATTTACCCAGTATGAAAACGCATATCCTTCATCATTTATTCCGCAGAAATATATATACATATATACACGCGCTGTTGACTGTTCATACAGCAGTCTGCGATCATCCTCAATTCATATTCTCAATGGAACAAGAATAGCAGAATAGAAATAGCCCAGCAGTGGCAGCCCTACACTGGCAGGTACCAGCCAGTAGTAATATAAGCGATAGGAGATATTCAAGTTGAAGCATTTCAAAAAGCCAAACTAAACTCTTATATACCCTCGTAACCCTCTTTCAAGTTTACTCGCACTCGTATTCCATTCTCCCCTCGATCTACCTTTTACTCCTTTTGCTCACTCCTCAAACTATCCAGGATCCTCTCGACTATCCTCCAACTCGTCAATCCATCAGCAATGCCCGGTAGTATGAGGTTTACTTAGCATTGCTGATGCACTATCCACTTTGTGGACTAAACAGAAAGAGAGTAACTCAAGAGAGAGATAGATAAATCTAGTAGCAGTTGAGCCCAGAATCCAAAACCATCGGCCACATTACGGCTTACAAACGTCCAGACTTTACCACACAAAGATTCCGATGGTAAAAGCAAATATTTGATGATACTTCATATATATACATCTATCACACATACACACCCACACATATATTTATATATGTATACATATATATAAATCTAGAGGTGCACTAATTAGTTGATTATTGATACGAGCAGTTTGTCCTGATTGCAAGCATACACTTTGCCATCTCATCAGTCTACCAGAGGGCTACTGAATTGAGTTTAACCATTAGTTAAAAGCAATTTATTTGCAGCGAACTTAATGCTTTTCATTGGTACGATCATCATCAATGGAGAGCTTTAACTTTTTCTTAGTTAAACAACCTCGAAAGCTTTTTTATTATTAAGAACAGCGAGGGAAATGTTTAATAACAAAAATAAATTAAAAATTATAGGAGGAGTCTGAGGCTGAGGAGGAAGAGGAAGTGGTTGGAAGTAGAAGTGAATTGTAAAGATAGGTCATGCTTTTAAAAAGAATTGAATCAGTCAATAGCTTTTATCAGGAGCACGTACTACGGCGGAGTGGCGAACTAATGAAATGAAAATGGCACCTGACCAGTGCTACCAACATAAAGTGAGCGTGTGCAGAGGAGCAGTAGAGGTGACAGGCTCCGGTTTCAATCGACTGTGTGTGTGTGTGAGTGTGTGTGTGTATTGGTTATGGCGATGAACGTTTCCCAATGACTACAGCGACTAACACACTTCTATCTCCATTCAATTTCACACTAGACGGAACATACTATCCCTGTCTATGTACCGATATAGTCGAGCATGATTAATGGACACACAACCGTATTATATCTATCGAATGCCTTTTACTATCTATCGTTTTTGATATTCCTGTTTGTTTGTGTCTGTATATATTTTACTATTTTTTTGTATATGCTATTAATTTATTGCGTTTAATAAATTGTGTTAGGGTAATGATATTAGTATCGATAGCTCTACTCGACTATTATTTTAAATTTATTTATACGAAATTATTATTTGAATTTCCCGCGCAATGCCGCGTTTTAATTAGATCCTATTTTTTCATTAACAAAATTTATAGATCTATTTACCGGTGAAAATTTACGGGTCCGAAGCTAAAAAGGCAGTTGGCAACCCTGTCATTGTAAATTTTTACTCTAAAAGAGATCTAAGGGGTAAATAATTTGAAGTTTGAAAAAATGAAAAAGGGGAGGGGGATTATTTTTTTATTTATTTATCAGCGAGAGTTGAAGAGGTTTGTTTTGTTGGCGAAGGAAAAGTATGAGTTTAAACTCGACAGAACAGGAGTTTTATACAAGTTGTGATTCGCGCTGATACATAATGTTCTTAGTTATATATTTTTATTTTAGTTTTCACTGAGAACTTTTATGCGACACTGTAAAAAAATAACTTCTTTCAGAGCACAGCGATAATAAAAATGTTCGCTTGTGTGTACTTTGGTGTTAAGCTGATTTTTTACTTATAAAAAGCTTTTTGTTAAAAAGTTTATTATATTTTTTTATCGGGTATTACCTTCATATTTCATCTATTCATTCTATTTGAGGGGCAAAAAAATTTTTACTCCTATCGAAATTTTGAAAGTTGACTAATTTCGCTGAGCTAAAATCCGCAATTAATATTTTAATTGTTTATTATTTAAATATTGTTATTATTATTGTGATTACTGAAACAATAACGGCGTGAAATTTCCAATAATTTATTGACAAGTGTGGGGTCTATAGACTGTGGAACGTGGAGCTAACTATCGCTTAGTAAGACGTGCAAATGGGTTGAGTCAGAGGGCAGCAATCAGGTGGGCAAATGCCAATCAATTATGTGTGAACGACATGAACCTTGCGCCCCTTCCGGCCCCTTTGGCCCCACGTACCACCTTGCCCCTTTATCAATACGCCGAGTAGGACGACGACGACGATAACCAGGGTTGGGTGGCACTTGATATATCAGTTATCGATTCACTCGCACGCTCGACCACGTTCATGAGCGGTGCTTTGCACCTGACAATTCCCCTATAACTATCTTCTGCCCCTTTTCAGAGCCATTCCGAGCCCATTTCCCATTTCCTACCGTATCTCAGCCCTTTCCAATCCACTTGCCCATTCATCAAAATTATTTTTCATTCATCCAATCTAATCTTTTCTTAAAACTCCCTTTTGATTCCCCAACACTTTTTCTTATTTCCATCAGCCATTTCATTCATAAATTACTTTTTAACTTCTCTGATCAGTTTTCATGTTCTCTGATTTATTTCACTCCCGAATAAATTTTTTTCTCAGTCGCTTGATCCGGAGCTTTTTCAGCTGCCCGATCAATTTGTCAATGACCGATTCCTTTATAACTTCTGGCAGATGTTAAACATCCGTAAGAAAAAAGTATTAACAAGTAATTCCGAAGAATTTGATTGATTATTTGTAACTCGGAACAAGATGGATTATTAATTAATTGGTAAAGTTTCTGATAGATCTTTTACCTGAACACAGTGACGTCTGGCCAGCCAGCCGATGTGTTGGAGATGTGGAGGATCCGGAAGCACTGATGCGAGCCTCAAAGCTTTCAATGTTAGCGAAGCCAACGCTGAATGGAGTGCATTGAACCAAACATTCGCTTCAGTTGTGTCGACTGCCCTTAGCCAGCACTCGTGGACTCCGTCAGGCGAATGGAGTTCCAAAATCCGACCTTCTGCAATTATATATTTTGTTAGACTCGCAAAGGTTACGGTTACTTTGCAATGCTTATACAGGGACGTACGTGTATTCGTGAATTGGTGTGGGTGTGGGGTTGGGCCGAGGACGGGGAATCTGGGGATAGATGTATTGGTACTTGTACCAGCGAGTTATTATTAACTTTGAGTGAGTAGCTTTCGAGTTATTGACTTGACATATAACCGCGCACGGCTACTGTGGCACGTTTTATCGTCCAACTTTAATGCTTCTGACATAAATTGAGGGAAATTAGTCACGAATGGTATGCAGGGTAACCTCAGGGTGTCAGTTAATAGACGGACTGCTGGCGCATCTTGCGGTTAATAAATCTCAACGAAAATTGCTATCGATTGACCGGAAATTCATTGCACGTATCCATTAATTATAGATCCATAGAAATGGTATTTTTACCCGAAAGGATTTTTGGGGCTGGTTAATTTAATTTAACATCTTTTAAGTTAACTCTGGAATTTTCTGTGAAATTTTCATTAATGTTTCAAAGATAAAATAATTAAATGGAATCAAATATTTCCTGAATTTTTGAAGGGTTAATTTGGGTATTCATTAAAAGTTCGAGACATTTATAATTTTAGTTCGAATCAATAATGATGAACTCAAAGAAGAATAACTAAGTTACTACACTGTAAAAAAAGCGGTGTTAAAAATGGACTCGTTTTAACTCCGTCCGGTGTAAAAATGAAATTACACCGGTGTAGGAGGAGTAATACACCGGTGTTAAAAATACCGGTGTTAAAGCGGGGTAACCGGTGTAAAAGCAGGGTGAGAGGTGTAAAAGCGGAGTAATGCCGGTGTAAAAGCGGGGTAAATTGCGTCCGCTTGGAGTATTAACTTTAAAGATCATAAAACACAAAAAATGTCAGATCTTTATGAAAATTAATCAAAAATATCATTTATCAACTAGTATAGTGATCGAGTAAGTAAAAATATTCACAAAATAAAATATTTTAACACCGGTAAAGAATATCTACACCGGCGGCGGCGTTATTTTAACACCGGTCTGGAATATTTACACCGGTGGTGGCGTTATTTTAACACCGGTCTAGAATATTTACACCGGCGGCGGCGTTATTTTTACACCGCTTTTGTGGGTAAATTTAACACCGATAATTTTAACACCTACACCGCTTGGACTTACCCCGGTGATTTTTTACAGTGTAATTACTACTAAATTTCTAAATTCGTTAAATTACTAAAATTAGTACGAAAAAAATTTATTGAATTTAGGCGGTTAATTTTGAAATTGGGTCAATTCGAGTATTGATAAAAAACTCAAAGCATCAATAATTTTAAATGAAATTAATAATAATCTCATAACTAAATTATTAATAAAATAATTTATCTACTCAAATTAATTTGAAAAATATGCAACTGAACATTTAGAATATTTGTGACGTCCATTTGAAATTTAAACAAAGGTCTCACAATCGCAATATTTATAAAATAACTTGAATAAGGTAATAATGAAAATGAACGCCCGTGAACTGACGATAAAATCCCTTTTACTAAATAACTCAACCGAACGTATAAAAAAAGCAACCAAACAGTGACAACATTTGTGAGGTTAGAAATGCGTTCTCTGGTTCGCGCTCGAGGAAGACTGAAAAGACATTGAAAGTTTAATTAAATTCCACAGTTAATTAATACAGCATTTAAATATAAAATTGATTAGTTTTCATTTTATTTGCCCGTACATATATATGTATATGAATTAAAGGCTATATATACAGTGCATTATAAAAGCACTATAACTTTGCCGAGTGGATGACAACTCAATTTCAAGTTGAAGCTGACGTGCTCGCGTGCACTTCAAACTTGTCGAGCGGCTTCTCTGAAGGTGTCAGAGTTGTAAAAGGGATTGAGCAAGTCAACGTTAACATTTCACAGTTCATTTCTGCTTATCTTTGAATCATCTACTCCCACATAAATATATTAAAATGTCTGTTACACACTTTAATACGCGAAAACATATATATCTATATATATTATCAAAGACCGCGCGCGGTTCATGTTTCAAGTTGTAACGCATAAGTTTCCTTCGGGGAATAGTTGCCATGGTTGCTTGAGTCCTCAATATCAATTGACGTCTGCTATCAAAGTATCAAAGATAAATTCTTGGAATAATTTGCCAAAGAGTAATTTATAGTTTGATAATTAGATTTTAATTGATATTCACTTCAAGGTTTTACTACGATAATAATAATAATTATTTATAGCGGGAAGCATTGAAACCCTCGAAGTACTCATTGTTTATTTATCGTTTGGACAGGAAGAAATAAATGGAGCTTGAGGAAGCAATCCAAGAAAATTTTGACGCAGTGGAAACGATAGTGGGTGCAGGTGAGGAAGCAAGAGAAGTGGGTACGAATGTCGTACTTATGCCAAGTTAATGTCGTAGTAATCGTAGTTTAAAGTAAAGGCGGTATTACATTTCAAAGGGTTCGTTTAATTGCGTCAGCTCCTAGGAAGTAGATACCAAAGTTCGTTTAATTAACTAAGTAATGATGCACATATACCAGCTCCTGCTTATGTATTGGAGACTGTTACACACCCTTCACTACCAAATCTAAGTACATACATACTTTAATGTTGTACTTGGCTACTTTGTCTTCTTCTTCTTCTTCTTCTTCTTTGCTTCGTATGCTACTACGAGCGCTCCTTGTCAATCTTTTCAGTTTCTGACCTGGCCTCTTAACGTCAACCTCCTGCTCAGTTGAGTTGTTAAGTAGATTTGATACGCTCTTTACCGTTGGAATTACGGTAAAAAAATTTTGATGCTTTTTTGGACTTTTCAAGAAGAAGGTTAGGAGTTTTTTTATTATTTTTATTGGTAGTTTGATAATTTTTTTTTACTTTAAGACGTCAAAAGTGAAAAACTTGAGCGAAAGTAGATATAAAAAAAATATCTTCTATTTTTCAGTTACCAAAAGTTTGAAGGTTTAAATTGACTCAAAAATAATTACGATCTTAGGAAATATTTTTTTTTTACCTCTGTTTGACCAAATTTATGAAACATTTTGGTAATTGGTTTTGATGATCAAAAAAAATTTTTTCAATTTTCTATATCATGAAAAGTCCAACGAAATTTATTTGCCGTAAATTCAAAGTACCAAAAGATTTTTTGAATAAAATAGAGGCCAAAAAGGCATGAAATGATTTAATAATATCAGTGATAATGTCTACAGAATGATCCTCGAGATATAATATCACGTCGCGAAATTGATCAAAGAAAGACTCAAGTGTACACTCGTCAAGATCCATATATCCGAGAACGCGGAATTGAATGTGACTGTCTCATATCCTCGACATCACGCGAGATATTTGCCACCAATATACCAACTCATGTGAACATTTTGACGCTCCAGGCTTATACACTTCACATCGTGATAACTCGACTTTTCAATATCTTTAGACACGAATAAAGATGACACTCAACTACATCTGAACGAAAAGCCAAAAGTAATCCCCCAAAAATCCCTACAGATCCTGCACCTTTGTCTCGCCCTTTAATTTTTATTTTCCCTTCCCTTTATCCAAAAAAAAAGAACATAAACCAGCTCTTGTGTTTCATTTTCCTAATGAAAGTCGCGATAGTTTATATTGTATGGAAAAACAGTACCACAAAACGCACTTGCGGCTACATCTTTATTTATTTCAATGCAACACAACTTCCGCGGCTTTTTTTTTATTTTTCGTCCGAGTACATAAAGAGTAGGCAACGATTTTTAAACTTTTTACTTTTTTTTTGTGTTGGCCATTTGCCTCTTGTGTAAACAGGAAATTTTTCTGTCTTTATCATTCTTTTAGACACCAGCGATACTACACTACTTTTAGTTTCGTACTTTTATTCTGCCACCAAACCTCACTCCTTTGTATCTTTCTCGACCCACCTCAACCTCAATCCCTTCTACTAAAGCTCTTTCATATATATTTATATCTACATATATATATATACAATAACATATCTGCATGTTGCTTCCGGAATACTCTCACTCTCTTTTAAATTTTCAGTTTTATTTTTTTTATGCATCTGTACATTTTCTCTAGCCCTTTCACATTTTTCACGTAATTATTTCTATCCGCGATTGTAATGCAAATTTTTTATTATTATCATCTTTCTCTTCTTTTTATTCCGCAAAAGTTTTCAAAACACATCTCTTGAACTTGGGCTTTTACTCATTTCTCATTCACCTTTTCTACGATTCATTCCTATTTTATTGTCATGACCCATAGATTATTATTATTATTATTCTCATTCACTTTTCGTTTTGTCTCTACTCCCTGTCCGCTAGAAAAAATCGTAAAAGAAGAAAAAAAAATTATTCGATGTACAGGCTTCAGAGCGACGTTCTCAACTATCGTTACTCATTGTCATTTCATTTTGTATGACACTCATTATTTTTTATTATCATGTATTTTATGTGCATTTCATACATGTCAATTTTTTAAAAGTTTTTTTTTTTTACATCCGCATTGCATTTTAATATTTTTAGAAAATTTCACACGAAAAAATTATTTATGTTTTTTCAAATTCATTGCAGATGAGGGGGGGGGGGTGTTCAAGGTGAATTCCAGGTATGAAATTGTAAATTAATTTTCATAATCATCTGATTAAAATAACAAATTATTAAAGCCAATTTCCGCTTTCCAGTAAATATTGACTTCCACTTGCAGCAATTAAATAATTATTATTTAATAATCAGTGTAATATTTATAATTGACATAAAAATTAAAAAAAAAATGACCAATTTACTGGGAAAAATAATTGCCAACTACAATTTCCACTCTCGAAGTACAACTTCATTAATTGAAATTGACGTAAATGATAAAAAATATGAGAGTGAGGTAAAAATTTTTCTTCCATCGACGCGAAAAAAAAAAAAAGTTTACTTCAGAAGTCTGTTCAATAATTGAAGTCTACGTAACTTGAGCCAATTAAATACTTCAATAAGTAAAAAATACTCATTACGGCCATCTTGCTCCGTACTCACGATTTATAACCTAAAAGTCTTCAATTTAATTTTCTTTACTACAGAACGAAGTTTTCAAGTTAAAAAATTCTCAAGTGCGCACTTTGAATGCATACAAAATAATGAAAATTTTTCATTTATTTTAGCAAAGATTTATCATTTTTATTTGAAAACAACAAAAGTTTACATACACTGCAAAAAATCACCGGGGTTAATCCAAGTGGTGTAGGTGTTAAAATTATCGGTGTTAAATTTACCCCCGAAAGCGGTGTGAAAATAACGCCGCCATCGGTGTAGAAATTCTTTACCGGTGTTAAAATATTTTATTTTGTGAATATTTTTACTTACTCGATCACTATACTTGTTAATAAATCATATTTTTTATTAATTTTCATAAAGAATTGACATTTTTTGTGTGTTATAATCTTTAAAGTTAATACTCCAAGCGGACGCAATTTACCCCGCTTTTACACCGGCATTACTCCACTTTTACACCGATTTTACCCCGCTTTTACACCTATTACTCCGCTTTTACACCTATTACCCCGCTTTTACACCGGCATTATTCCACTTTTACACCTGTTACCCCGCTTTTACACCGGTTACCCTGCTTTTACACCGGTATTACTCCGATTTTACACCAGTTTTACTCCGCTTTTACACCTATTACCCCGATTTTACACCGGTTACCCCGCTTTTACACCGGCATTATTCCACTTTTACACCTGTTACTCCGCTTTTACACCGGTTACCCTGCTTTTACACCGGTTTTACTCCGATTTTACACCGATTTTACTCCGCTTTTACACCGGTTACCCTGATTTAACACCGGTATTTTTAACACCGGTGTATTACTCCTCCTACACCGGTGTAATTTCATTTTTACACCGGACGGAGTTAAAACGAGTCCATTTTTAACACCGCTCTTTTTACAGTGTACAAGTCAACAGTCCACGAAAAATATAAATTAAATTTGACTTTTTGACATTAACTTCAAAGATAATCGGCACAAATTAGTACAGAACTTGTTCATTACAGTCTCGTCTCTGTAATAATGCACTCATTACATCATTTTACTCTATTACATCCACTACAATAACAATTAAGTGTAAGCGAACCCTTAAAAATTTTTAAGTGAGAGTAAAAGCCAACACTTTGCTTCTAAAGTGCGCAGTAAATAAAAGTATATAAAAAAGACCGTACATAATATTCAAAAAACTCAACTCCAGCTCAATCCATTACAGTGAAAATAAAAAATACAAAGTAAATGACTTATAATTCAGGAATAAAAAGTCATTAAAAAGGGCAAGTGAGCGTAATCTCAAATCCATAATGTCTACCATTACAGCTCAATAAAAATTTAATCCAATAAAATAACACACTGCGGACAAAAAAAACATCACGCAATAGGGGCATTAAAAAATATATACCACCATCGGTGTGTCCCTAACAATAGTCACCAACAAGTGATTTAACGATTTGTCTTAAAAGCTGTAATAAATTTTATTTTCCGACATATTGCAAACAGATCAGCCGACCCTACCAACAACACCGATAAAAATCTCCATAATCACCAGATGATGTAGAAAAAAAAAAAATAAAAAACAATTACTCCAAGCATAGGAAAATAATCCTCAGTAAATATTATTACATTAGGATCTAAATCACTTGGAATTGATAATAAAATAGACTGAAATTAAATAACGTAACGTAAATACAAGCCGACACCTCCGTTATCCAGCAATTTATATATACATTTTTTTGTTCTGGTCTTTTAGACATGTAGCAGTGACATTAATGTCTCTGTCGACAATGGAACTCGATTTACAGACCAGAGACACGCAAATCACGTACCATCCTGGCACGCTTCTGTTTTTTTGTATCTGGATTTTGTTATCTGGAAATGGAGGTGCGAAGATTTATACAAGTTGGTCTTTAGTTAAAATAAATTAATCGATGAAATCTGATTGGTTTTCATTATTTTTTACATGCGAGTCTACGGTTTTCAGCAAAAGAGAAAAATTAAATTGAGGCGGGAGTTTTAAAATATTGTAAGTGGCTTTTAAGTCGCGTTCACTTGGTTACTTTTCAGTCTTTGTCGAGTAATATGCGGGTATAACACGTGTTCGGAACAAGCACCATCGGTCTTTTCTAGCCACGCTGTTCCGGCACGTACGCTAACCTAATACAAAGTTTCTATCCCATCCTGAAAGAGGCGGAGGACAGGGGGGAGGGAAGAGAAGAGGATTATGGCCTAGGGACATGGTGCTCATCCCCTGGGTGAAGATGATGGGAGGCGCCCTTTTGACGAGCACTTGGATATTCTCCGGAGAATCAAAGCCCTGTATGCATCAATTATTAAACTAAATCAATTATTTATTTGTGAATAATTATCAATTATCGCAGTTTCGGGGCTTTGTTGTCTTTAGTTGTTCGAGGTATTAATTTACTATAAACTTAAACAAATTTTTTCAAATCCTTTAATTTTATTTTAAAAAAATACTATGGCCGAAAATAGGCCGATTCAATTGACGGTCAAATTTCGGTGTATTTGATAAGAATATAAATTTTTCGGGTAACTTTGGGCCAAATATTTTCACCCGGAAAGATACACAGAAAAAAAAAATTCTCGACTGAAGGTAAATATTCTTGATTCAAGAAAATTTTGAAGACCTAAATTTTCTCCGATAAAGTAGAAATTTTCTCCGACCAAGACGAATTTTTTTTAACCAAGATAAATTTTCTTGGGTCAAGAAAATCTTGACTTGGTTCCCGAAAACGTTTGTTTTCAAAAATATTTTCTTGACTCAAGATAACTTTTTTTCTGTGTATTAAAATTATTTATTTTATTGCGGAGGTCTAGTGATTCGGTCATACGAGACGAATATTTATTTCACGTTAAGAAATCGCTTGAAACATTAATATTTATATTTTAATGGGTAATGGACTGAAAAAGAAGCTTCGGTAATAAGTAAATCGGATTTGAAATTTTTTAAAAATCATTTACCATAAAAATCTCCGAATCTTCTTGTGGAAAAGCACCAGTTTTGTTTATTTATGGTATTTGTAAGTCATAAGCTTTTATTTGTAGTAAAGGAATATTTTATTTCAGTACTCAGGACTTTTATCTTTTGACGAAATTAAATGAAATACATATTATGAAAAAGCTCACTGTAGCTTATTTTCAATAAACGGATATTTTGAAACATGAAACCGATTATGTAGAAGGTATAGACACAAATTTAATTTTTCAAAGACTGTGAGCACTCAAGTACGGGAATAATTTTTAATAGAATTTCATGTCCTGCAAATAAATATACATACCCCCTCCCCATTTTTTTTATTTTCATTTCAAACTCATTTCCCTCTTATTACTTTGTTCATAAATTTGTAAGTTCATCATCCAACTAATTTATTAACGTCAATTTAATAATTAAAAATCGCGTTACCGTTTTCACAACTTACCCGTCATAAGTAATTCCCACATAAAATAATGAAACAATAAAATATAATGAAATCGCTCATATTTATTTACAGCAACAAAATATTTAATTAACCACTAAAATATATTTATCCAGGCAAAACAAATAATAAATTCCGCAAATATAAAATTTTATTTCACCTCATATTTGCTAGCTCTCTACGCTGCTCAAACAAAACAATATAACCTACACTTAGCTTTAAAAAAATTACCATTTAAATTAAATATCACATGTGAGCACATTTTTATGCCTTAATAAAATTACGAAACACTTTTTTATTATTCTCGAAAACGGAAAACATGGAAGTAGTAATAGAAAAATAATTTCGCGGAAAATAATAAATATGACATAATTTTTTTTATTCAAATGGTATTACAGCTATGGCATAATAAGCTTCGGGGATTTACGATCATGTCCGAGGGTTGTCGAGACACCCATTGATACAGGATATTTCGGAAACATGGGTAGAAATCTTGTTTGAATTGGAAATATCGTGGGTTTACCTCGGGACAATTGAAGGTAACCAACGAAAACGTCGCCGCAGATGTATGTAGGAAGCGTACGAGCAAAGGAGCTAACGATAGCTATCCAATAGAGGAGAAGCAAACTTAGAAACCGTATAAGCAGCTTTCTATACAGCAGAGACAGACTGAAAAGCTGCGGAGGTTCTGTAACCACAAACCTTTTTACTTCTTAAGAAGTTACGACGTGACCCTTTTACCAACTTTTATATGAAAACCAAAAAATACTCCCACTTCTCCCCAGCCCTCACCCTGCCTCGGTATCTGCGCTACTTTATTTTATTCTGGTTTTGTTTTATTATTTGCCGGCAGCTCACTTTGCTGTACCGCTAATCTTTTAGTTGAATGCTTTTTCGAAAATATAAAACGTAAAGTATGTTGGTAAAATCATGAGTAAATCCGAGAGATTTTTATTTTAGAAAGAGATTGAGTGAAATCTCACGGGTTTAGCTTTTTGTTGGATAACAAAAAAAATTATGAATAAATCTTATAATCTGGTAGATGCAACGCCGATTAAAATATATATTTATTTTACGTCGGATTTTCCTACGGAAAAATGTTTGACATACGGAAAAAATATTTCATTAATTTAGTTATTTTCAAAAATATAATAATCCCGAGCATGGAGATTTAGTTTTTTCAAGGAGATTTTAATTTCGCTTCAAAAGCTACCATAAGTATTTTTATAATGGGAGCATTTAATCCGATAGTTTTTTTTTTGATAGTTAATAAGTATTTCAGTACAATTTTTTTTTTAATTTTTAACTGACGTTGAATCATTTCAAGGTCTAGAAATAATTTTCGGTATGGAATATTGACTTTTCAGTATAAAAGAACGTAGGAAAGTTTTAATAATTGGCAGTAATTGATTTTATTGAAAGTATATTTCATTTTTGGAAATTTGGAAATTAATAATTCGCTAGCGGTAGAGTCTGGCAGAGTCTTAATAGCTCACGCGAGTAGAATGAAATAAAATATTAGTGATAAATTCGACTGAGAAACGAGTCATATTCGTGATTGATCAATAAAAAATTCATTATCTGCAGAAGAATAGAATTTATTTCTGGATGTTGAAATTTTTGTAATGTAGATATTAATTTTTTACCCACCCCTTCTTTTTTGTCATAACATATTTTAGAACACAGAAAAATAGAGCAAAGTAATAAAAATTTCTATACCACAACTGGATTTTTTTTTTTTTTCAATAAAAGTTAAAAAACAATTTTTGGCTCGACCTATTTTTGAAAGAAAAATTTGAAACTTCCCTTCGTCGTATTGATAAAAGAAAAGTTGAAAAAAACAGGACGAATTTTAAGACTAAATGTCAATTTGTATCTTTGATTTTAAAAAAAATTTTAGCGATCGATTTGACAGAGAAATAGAAGTAAGTGAGCATAATTACCCTTTAAATAAAAAATAAGAGGAAGCTTCGCTAAGCGAAGGTAAAGGACAAAATGACAATAGATTATAAATGTTAGCAAACAAGTAAAATTAAATAGTAATAAGTAGAATAGCCCATTAAGTCAGACAAGTTTTTGCGGTTTCTCACGACTAATGGACGTATAAAAGTAATCCTCTGGCACACGGGAAACTCGACTAAAACAAGCAGGATCAGGAGCAGAAGAAGCTGATGAAGAAGAGAGAATGAACTGCTATCTTTTCTCATTCCATCTTTCTAGTCTTTCCAACGAGCAAATCATCTGCGACTGCACACGTCCGTTCGTCGCTCGTTAGTGTTACGTTCCCACACTCTTCACTATTTAACCGGGTTTAAAAAAAACAAGAAAATAAAATCTACCGCCAAGTCATTTGCTTTATGCACTCTCGTGAATATGTGCTCTAACATCAAAACATTTTTATTATCAAAGCAGGTGAAAATAAAAAAATGTTTGTATAGTAAATATACATGACGAAGCTTATTTTTGAGTAAATTTAAATTCTTTCAGGCCATGCAGAGTGCAGACTCTGTAGCAACCAAGTCTAATCTACTTTGGTGGATTTAGTCTTGATGTATCTTTGCGAACGTCACGTCAACAACTACAAATCCGTGTTAACATCAGAGGTGATTATTTGAGACATCAGCGAAAGGCTTTTGGGTTTATGTTTAGAAAAGGATGATGAGGTTACGGAAGACGGAGGAGTGGGAAGAGAGGATGACGAGGAGTGCAGGGCCAGGGGAGATCCAGATGTAAGAGGATATATCAGGTGTCAGAATAAAGATTCAAGTTTTCGAGAGCGTGACATGATGAGTGACTATGGAACCCCGTGATGATCTCCTGAGCTTCTATCCGTGTCACATTAAGTTTGCGGTAAGCACTTTAGTGTGTGGATGCTGGCAGCTTTGCAATGCTTGATCCCTTATCCTCATCTATTATATATACCACTGTAGCTTTAATATATAACTATTATACATCCTATGCATGTATGGATCTGTTCTGTCGGACCGTGATGTGTCTCGCGCTGGTGTACCTCAGCACGTTGGTACGTCGGTACGCTCTTTGCTGATGGCTCAGCTCGGCAGCCTCAAGGCCCCTGAGGACCTAAATGTAATGCGATTTGCAAGCGTTATCGCGGCCCAAACATGACCTACCAGACATTTGGATACTGCCACTGGGTGTCCCACGATGCCGCATAGACATTTGCATAAACACACCACGACACGACTACTAGGCCCTATTGTTATGTCTTTTATATACATATATATTGTACCAGGGATCTATAGTCCTTATGTCTTTCATGTCTATCCTATTAATTGTTGATTGTAACTCGGGTATCAACAACATCTTGCTTGTCTACAGTAATTCGACTATTCATTTTTTATTTACACTGTAAAAAATCACCGGGGTGAGTCCAAGCGGTGTAGGTGTTAAAAATATCGGTGTTAAATTTACCCCCGAAAGTGGTGTGAAAATAACGCTGCCGCCGGTGTAAATATTCTGTACCGGTGTTAAAAAAAATTCCTCGGTGTTAAAATAACGCCGCCGCCGGTGTAAATATTCTAGACCGGTGTTAAAATAACGCCGCCGCCGGTGTAGATATTCTTTACCGGTGTTAAAATATTTTACTGTGTGAATATTTTTACTTACTCGATCGCTATACTTGTTATTAACGATATTTTTTATTAATTTTCATAAATAACTAATATTTTTTATGTTTTATAATCTTTAAACTTAATACTCCAAGCGGACGCAATTTACCCCGGTTTTACTCCGCTTTTACACCAGTTACTCCGCTTTTACACCAGTTACTCCGCTTTTACACCGGTTCACTGCTTTTACACCGGTATTACTCCGCTTTTACTCCGGTTACCCCGCTTTAACACCGGTATTTTTAACACTGGTGTATTACTCCTCCTACACCGGTGTAATTTTATTTTAACACCGGGCGGAGTTAAAACGAGTCCGTTTTTAACACCGCTCTTTTTACAGTATATGAATCAGTTGACTTTTTTTGACGTGGAATTGCTCCTAATTTCGCTCTTTACAATACGACTAGGGAAATACAATTTTTTTAGGTTTGTTTGTTATAAATGTCTCGTACAGAGAGCACAGGAGTGTGACAGCGAAATTATCAGGGACTGAAACCGCGAATTAGTATAGAGAAAAAAAAAGTAAAAAGTCGGAAAGTTGTTTATGGGAAAGGAGATCAAGAGAAAAAAAAAGTAAATGAATGAGGACCGAAAGGAAGAGAAAGCATTGATTGAAGAAGGTAATGATTGACCATTGATTAACGAAGACAAGCGATTTAGGGGAGATTAAAAGTTTATCGTCTAGTTGGAGAGACAGAAGGTGACGCTGACGGAGTCGAACGGGCAAGTGATGGAGCACAAGTTTTGCCGGGCGTACAGAGAAGAACGGCTACGTCTGACGGATCTCGGCATTCGGCCTCTTGCCCGGGACAAATTAACTCGGTCGAGAATTGAACGAGCTGTAGCACGAGACTCGCCCGGATCGAACGGCTCTTTCATCATGCACATGTCCGGCTTTACTTTTATGACCAAGTAAAAAGTGAATTAAAATAATAACAATAAAACCATAATGTAAGAAGAAAATAAAAAAATTTTATTTTCAAAGCACATTTAATTTTTCATATGTACCCGCATCCATCAAATCCCAAAAGCTTTATGAAACTTTCTCTCTATACCTTCAATATTTTTATAACGAAGTTGTTGATTATTTTTTTTTTTATTAATTTTTTTCAGAGTTTAGTTATAAAAATGTAGAGAGGAGCTGGGAGAGAGAGAAAGAGTTGATGAATTTTAAAAGTAACTAAAGCTTTGACTATTCGGTTGAGACTCGCGCGTGGTTCCACCGAAAGTTTAAAAAAAAATCTTTTTTATTTTTTTTTATTTTTTGGTAAATTCTCTTTCTCGCTTTGTGGAGTCTCGATTTCCTCTCGGTCGAGTGTTTTGCATTTTCGAGTGATTTCGAGAGCCGACGGGAGTGCAAGAGAGAAAGAGAACAAGCGCAATTTTCTCCGGGCCACGGGTCCAACCCGCTTCATATTTTCATTCACACCACCAATCTCATTCTCTTTTCTCTCTCTTCCGTGCTTTTACCCGCTCACACCTCTTTATTGAGTTGTATACAGACGCGCATATACAAGTATATATAGACATACAAGCGGTGGTGTAGGTGTAGGTGAATGCAGATCTGTGTTGAAGCATAGATGGAGGTGTAGAGAATGAATTCATCCAGTTTCAAGTTATTTGTAGGTACGTGTGCGTTTGTTCGAGTAGCGCACGCCTCGATGATTTCAATCCGTTTCGTGATGAAGCCAGAGCCCGGGGCGAAAGATCGTTTCGAAATAGGCTGAGCATGTCGGCTGGGTTTGCGATTCACTTTTCCGGAACAACCGATGATATAGAACAAAACATATCTCCTAAACAATAAAACCACCAGAGCGCTTGTAATACATATTTTAATAATATTTTATGGAGACTTTTTCAATTCGTTGTCAATTCAGTGGAGAAAAAAAAATTATTTTGAGCTTAAAGAAAATGAACTGATAAAAAATTCCGCGACCGAGTCATTTTAAAAGTGATGAGAAAAGTCATCGGATCAAATCGCTAAGACGCAATCGACCTCGAGATCGTTTTCGAAGGCCACAAGTTATTGGCTTTTGTATTTTCTATTTCTGTATGTATGTATGTATAGATATATATATATATACAACTTGAAACTACTTTCCGATCCGATTACGTGGTCTTCCTCATCGTCGTTCCTGTTTCGAAATACCGGAAGTGAATCGCAGAGAGAATATCCGCGTCGGCCGTACTTACGTCACTATATATATCACTTTGAGATATATATATATGTAGCTTGTCGAACAAAAGAGACAAAATATAGAGAAAAATTCCAGCGAGACATCAATTTCCCGATACACCCACACTCAGACAATACTGAACTACAGAAAATATATATCTATCTGAAATTACGATTTTCGAAATGAACCTCAATAATAAACCCACCAGAAAGTCTAGACTATTGTTTCATATACTCATTTACAATTTTTAATTTACCTTCTTTTCATCATTTTCCGAATTATCACTTCAATGAAATAATTCAAAAATAATAATAACATTTAAATCACAATTTCAAATTTACGTTTCCATTCACGAGAGCTCAACGGATCATAAAAAGAAGCAGTACAATTTTTCATTAAATTTAGTCGCGAAATAAAAAATTTCACGGTTACAAATACTTTTACGTAATACCCTTTATAAAGCGTGAAAGTAATAATAACAATGTAACAATGAATGGAAATATACATATATATGTATAGAAAAAAAAGGCAGCTGGCAGATAAAATGTTGTCTGTAGACATATAACGTTTTTAATTAGCAATTACAAGTCTAACACATTAATTTCCGTTTGGTTGGGCGGATTGCGATGAGCAGGGCCGTAGCCCAGCGGACAGTAAATGCAAATAGGTTTGCAGTACAGCAGGTACAGTGGAGGCCAATTGATTGAATTGACTCCGTATTCACGTATAAATTCATTTTCTCTCTCTCGTTTTATCTCTTTCTCACTTTGTCTACCCTTTAAACTTTCCTCTGCTTCGACCCAGTCCCTTTATCTCTCTCTCTTTCTATATATATATATATATATATATTTGTATGCATCAACTGCCTAACCAAGTATATACTTGTGCTATAGCTCATACACATCCCCTGGACAATTGTATATTTACGCTTGCAAGCGTCACATAAATGCGAGTGAATCCTGCGGAAAGTAGGTGTACACTTGCGTCACGAATACAAGAGGAATCTGCGGAGTGAGGGTTGAAGTGGGAGGGCCGGGGATGGCCGGGTGGTGACGGAGGAGAGGAATATGGATGCAGAATATAATGGTACGAGTGAATTTTCCGTGAAACGCAAAACCAATGGAATGCATGTGGATGAATGCGAAACCTATTGGAGCGTACGATTGTGTCCTAGTTCCAACGTACTATAATAATGCCTGTTTCCCGTTTGCGGAATACTTTGCGGTGTAAATCTCCAACGTCACGCAGCATCTATTAGGAACTCAATATTACGACACTTTGCGCGATTAATTCAACAGAAAATTGTAAATCGCTGATGTTAAAACATTTTTTTCTAGTTTTGTTGTAGGGTCAATTTGGTTATGGGGATTTTCAAATACTGGTTTTAGGATTTATTAATTAAATTATTGGATCAATGATTTTATTTGTCTGATCAACGGGAATTTCTGTTTTAATATTATCTGTAATTAGTGACCTAAATTTATGTATTGTCAAAATTTGTTATTAATAGATTACGAATGGTTGTATGCAAACTATTGTTCGCAAGCAAGAATTTTAGGTGCGACTATAAAATTCAGTAAAATATCCTAATTTTTCAATGAATTTTCCAGAATTTCATTGAACTTTTTGACCATATAAATTATCGTAAATTCGTGATAAAAAATTTCACAAGATTCTAAAATTCCGAAATTTTGAATTTAAATTATAAGAAAAATTTTGAAAGTATTCTATTACGGACACACTCAAAGTATCGATTTTTTTAAAACATTCAAAATTATGTTTATTATTTTAAATTGACAAATTTCGGTACTAAATTCCATGGACTTGTGAGGAAATGAATAAAATGAGTTTAAAATGAAATTAATGACAAGTGGTATAAAATTAGCAACAAAATATAATTATTAAAGTTTTATATGAGTTATAATCCTTATGCGGTGGAAGCGAACACAAAGAGAAAACGTATTTGTGTAATTTCAAATGTCAGAGAGCATAATTATTGTCTGTATATCAAAAGTTAAGTTTAGATAATGGGAGTTTTAGAGTGACGGATAAACTGAGAGTCTTCAATTATCAAACCTCAAATAGTAGTAACTACGTCGGCTACATACGACAGATTTTGTTTTTAACCTCGTTATTATGTAGTAGCTGAGAGTGTAGATAGAAGGAGGCAAAACAGAAATAGAGTTGAAGGGAGCCTTGAGTCGGTGAGAGAGCGAATGGCGCGAGTGGCTCGAGTAAAATGCGTTGAGAGCTGCTTTAATATCTCCGGAAGCACACTGGTACGTCCCTTGTTATACGCTAATTCCTTTTGATGATTCTGGAAATTTGCGGAAGCCTCTGTCGTTATATGGCATTTCGTTATTTCGCTCTTACACGCGCTACGTTATCCCACTTGTTCTTTTGTCGAGTTAAAATATATAACAACCAACATACATTCACGTATATATATATATATATATAGTATGTACCCACTAAAACTCAGTACGACCTTATACTCCAACTAGTTAGCTGTTGGACGGACAATTCGAATTATGGTGCTGAGGACTTATACGGATGTAGGGAAATTAAAATCAGTCCAACTCTGAAACCACGTAAATTTATCTCACTTGTTTTCTGGGCTTTTGTATCATTTGCTTTTAATATTACATCAGATGTTATGTTTCAACGAAATCACTCGACTGTAGAGAAGGATTTTGTTGGAAAAAAAAAAAAATACTGAGTTTTCATGAAAAATAAAATTTAGTTCTTTAAAAAAATTGAAATATAAAAAAATGATGTGGAGAACTTTATCTACCCTCGAATTTTAGTCTGACTTTTGGCTAGAATTTGGAAAAAAAAATTTTTGAAGATCAATTGAAGTTTGTATTGGAAACTAACCAACCATTGGGGGAAAAATAAACACGGTTGGGTTCCAACGGGTATGTCGCTTTTATTGAAGCTCTTATCAAGAACCATTGGGAGCCAATAAACTCGTAAATTTCAACCAAGCAACTCTGAAAAATATAATTTTCTGTAAGAAAACTGAGAGAAGAATCCAAGAGAAAATTAGGATTATATAAATTTCCAGCGACACACAAACTCTTTTGTCGAGGAAAAATAAAAAAAATAGAAGCGTTGGTTAGCTAACAAAAGGACTACTCAACGGGCGTAAAGCAGAAACTTGAATGGTTATTAAACTTGATACACCCGCCGTAGCAGCAGCTAGAGCACGCAGCTGCTGTTGAATCTTGTACGTGTTTTCTCACAGACAAGATGTACACAGCGGCAAAGAAATTCTCTCCAGTGACGTCAAACAATGGGTCATCATCCTTTTCCAACGGCATCAAATTACGTGTATGTCGTCTCGTGTGTGCCGTCTTTCAGCATCATATCCCGCCGCTATTGTCTCGTCATTTATTATTCACCGTCCACTAAATCTTCAAAGGCTTTTTTAATAACAATATTCATATATCACGCATCCCAAAATAGAGCGTCATAAGTAAATTCGGGTACTCTTTCCCTCTTCATCTCCGTCTACTCCTTTATTGTTCATATAGACTATCAGCAACAAACAAGTTAGAAGAACCCAATGAAATAAAAAAGACCTGAGCAAAACGAGGCAACAACAAAATTTTTCATTTAATTTTTTTTTTCTTTTTCGAGCTTTTATTTTCAAATTCTAGTGCAAGTCATACTTCTCACTTGAATTTACACATGAATTACCAGACTTGTTAGATTTTATTATTAATTTTTTTGAAGCCACTCGAATTTTTCAAAAAAAGTATTTTTCATGGCAGTTAAAATTCATCTTTTTTTTTTTGGCTTTTTTAAATTTTTAAAATCCAAAATTACAAATAAATATTTGAGCTTAGAAGAGCCCAGATACAGCCGGCGGGAAATAACTAAAAATTTGAAAATATTGAATCGTGATTTATGTGATTTGTCGGGCACATTTTTTCCGTCAGTACGTGGACGTCGACCCAGTAATCCGTTTTCCGTTCGATACAAAACTCTGACGGATACTCTACAACTACAACTTCAACTACAGCTACAACTAACAGCTAGTAGACTAGTACACATATCCAATGGCGTCTGTAGAGTAGTATATATTTTAAACTATATTCTGCAATATTTCCACAGGCAATAACATCCAACAATAACTCGAGATATCAAAGAAATCAACGCCACGTTGATTCAGCGATGTGCTACGGGAATTGGCAATTGTGAACATTTCAACACCATACCTCGTCACTGTCATTCTTTTCTCTTACATCTCTACCCGACTTTCATACTCTCCTCATGTGCATTACCTCCATCTCTCCCCCCACCCCCTACCTCCTACAGCTGTATACACTTCATCATCTGGTGTATGGAACAGTGGAAACAGTAGTAAAGAGCACAGTGCATCAGACACGAGTCAACGTTAGCTCAGGCATACAACAGACCGGATAGTGTATGCCTTTCTTGCTTTATCTTCAGCTTTATTTTTCTACGAGGCTTTTTCTTCTAGACGTGCCATTTTTGTTCCTTACACAAGCACTCTTAGTGCTGAAGGAACTGCTGGTGGTAGTCCTTGAGGTTGCCGGGAACCATTTCTTCCGAGCTGTCACCCAGGCCATTCGTAGATTGTACTCTTGTTCGGTGGTACTCTTTCTCCGGCGTGTCGACGCTTACAAACGATCTCTGCGTCAGAATTACGGATTGTAGAGAACCAGGAAGGAAAAATCATTTCCTGCGAGACGATGGAAGCAAACCCCATTTTTAGTTTCAGGCTTTACTTTGTTGCTCCTCAACTTTTAAAACTTTAAAACTCGATAATTATTTCAACATTCTTAATTTAGATTACTCTTTTATGTCTTAATTTTTTGTGTTCGTAATGGAACACTCACAAGATGGCGCCCGTTTTCAATAAAACTTTTGGCTTTTGAATTTTAAATCGATTATTTAAGTTGGCATAAATTTAGAAATGTTTACGAAGAAAGTTATCATTATTACACTGCAAAAAGAGCGGTGTTAAAAATGGACTCGTTTTAACTCCGCCTGGTGTAAAAATGAAATTACACTGGTGTAGGAGGAGTAATAATACACCGGTGTTAAAAATACCGGTGTTAAAGCGGAGTAAAACTGGTGTAAAAGCGGAGTAACTGGTGTAAAAACGGAGTAATATCGGTGTAAAAGCGGGGTAACCGGTGTCAAGGCGGAGTAACTGGTGTAAAAACGGAGTAATATCGGTGTAAAAGCGGGGTAACCGGTGTCAAGGCGGAGTAACTGGTGTAAAAACGGAGTAATATCGGTGTAAAAGCGGAGTAACCGGTGTAAAAACGGAGTAACATCGGTGTAAAAGCGGGGTAACCGGTGTAAAAGCGGAGTAACTGGTGTAAAAACGGAGTAACATCGGTGTAACCGGTGTAAAAGCGGAGTAACTGGTGTAAAAGCGGAGTAAAACCGGGGTAAATTGCGTCCGCTTGGAGTATTAAGTTTAAAGATTATAAAACACAAAAAATATCTGTTCTTTATGAAAATTAATAAAAAATATCATTTTTTAACAAGTATAGTGATCGAGTAAGTAAAAATATTTACAAAGTAAAATATTTTAACACCGTTAAAGAATATTTACACCGGTGGCGGCGTTATTTCAACACCGATACAGAATATTTACACCAGTGACGGCGTTATTTTAACACCGCTTTCAGGGGTAAATTTAACACCGATAATTTTAACACCTACACCGCTTGGACTTACCCCGGTGATTTTTTACAGTGTAGTATTTTTTTTTTCCTTATTGTATTAGTAGTCCAGCAGTGTCTCGGTTATTTGATAAAAAGTTATCAAGTCTATATATTTATATATATATGTAGTAATGTCATTACTATCAGAAGCTTTAACCGACCGAAAAAAAACACAAAAGACTATAACCCGAGCGTTAAAACGGCACATGGGGATAATGAAAGTAAATAGAGCTCTAAACAGCATGTGGAGTATGATTGGTTTGGGGATAATAAAAAAAGTTTCGGCGAGTTTCGGAAGATCGAAAGTTACCGTCGGGTGAAAATGACCAGAGTAAGTATAAACTGGTAAGTGGAATACCAGCCAACTGGGGAGCAAAAATCCATTGCCCGAAAAGATAATGGAGGAAAAAGTTAAAAAATAATAATAACAAAGTAACTATGGCGCTAAGAGACCGTCGTGAGAGCTAAGAGCCGGGAAAACTTGAATTCACCCGGGCTCCGAAAAAATTAAATCTACGAAACGAAAAAGTCTCGATTGCCCCGAAAGGTTTCATTGCTCGCGATCGGGGTAAATGCTAATGCCGTACTGAAGATTACAATTATAATTATAATGATAATGATAATGTGAGATGGCTGAATTTATTAATATATATAATGGATGTGTAACGTATGCTGATGAAGTGTAAATGTCTAGTCAACATTTGTATGCGCATGTAGAGCCCGAGTTATTCGACGTTGAAATGACGTAGCTTTATCGGTTAAATCTTGTTATAATTTCAGCGCCCGCGGCAGTCCGGCAAAGGTTGTTATGTTACACATAACGCGGTATGTTCAATGGCAACCGATTGAAATCTAATTGAAGCTCTCTATCCAACTATAATATAAGCTATAACCAATCCTCCTGGCCACATTTCATATCCGCGTACATGCGTTACATATCTGCTCTGCGACTGTTTATGTGTGTGTGTGTGTGAGTGTGTAAGTGTGTAAGTGTATTGGTATCGCTTTGCCGGATAGATGCTGATAGTTGGATGTATGAATGTATTAATGTATGAATGCAGTGTTGGGGGAGGTGTAGGTGGAGCAGGTGGAGGTAGAGATGGTGGCGGTTGTCAATTCAATTCAAAATCGAGAACTAGGACGTCGGGAAATTGCTACTAAATCGCTCTCTATCACCAGTCAGCTATTATTGTATTTATATCATATATATATATATTTTAATATGCTTTTTTTATACATTTTCAATTTCCGAAAGTATCTATTGTTAGATTTGATAATAAATTTTTTTTATTAAATGGAATCTATATAATATTATTTAAAATATTTTAGAGAAGTCTAATTGTCACAACAAAACAGCATTTGAGTGAATAAAATTATTATGGAATTTTATTATCTATAAGTAAATTTTTTTGATAATGAGCCCAGTTGACATTTTTCGGCTGGAAGTTCAATGAAAGCCTGATTGTTTGTTTATAAATTAAATTTATTATGAGATTTGTTTGGGCGGGAAATATATATTTTTGAATTTCGACTCACGATTTACAAAACATGGAGTTTATTTTTTTAAGTAATTTATTTTTGCCCAGGTAACTCGGTACTCTGTACTGTTGTTGGTTTTTTATTATTTTGATTGCTAGGTATTTCATAGTATAGCATCTGTCTGAAAGTACTTGTCTGAGACGAAACGTCGTCTCAGAGTGCGCCACACGTCCCAGACGTAACAAGGCTTTCGACTTTATATAAATCTTTATACCAGAGACAGAGACGAGAAGATATTTTCTACTGTCATGTTTGTATCTCCAAGATTTTACGTGACTTATTTACTTTATTCGATAATATTTATATAATACATTTATATATATATTTTTTCACAATAAAAAATATTCGAGCTCCGAATAAGAATTTGACCCTAAACTCAATCTGATAAAATTACAAACCCTAAAAAAGATAATTTAGTTTTCATAAAAGATTTACTGCAATCAATACATCAGAGGACGGGGTGCTACTAAATGGGGTATAATGAGACACCAAAAAAAAAAATTTTTTAAGAATTTTTCATTCATTTCTGGATTAACACACTGTAAAAAGAGCGGTGTTAAAAATGAACTCGTTTTAACTCCGCCCGGTGTAAAAATGAAATTACACCGGTGTAGGAGTAGTAATACACCGGTGTTAAAAATACCAGTGTTAAACCGGGGTAACCGGTGTAAAAGCGGAGTAAAATCGGTGTAAAAGCGGGATAACCGGTGTAAAAGCGGAGTAAAATCGGTGTTAAATCGGAGTAACCGGTGTAAAGGCGGGTTAAAAGCGGGGTAACCGGTGTAAAAGCGGAGTAAAATCGGTGTTAATGCGGAGTAACCAGTGTAAAAGCGGAGTAAAACAGGTGTAAAAGCGGGGTAAATTGCGTCCGCTTGGAGTATTAACTTTGAAGATTATAAAACATAAAAAACGTCAGTTCTTTATGAAAATTAATAAAGAATATTATTTATTAACAAGTATAGTGATCGAGTAAGTCAAAATATTCACAAAGTAAAATCTTTTAACACCGGTAAAGAATATCTACACCGGCGGCTGCGTCATTTTAACACCGGTCTAGAATATTTACACCGGTCCCGGCGTTATTTTAACACTGGTACGAAATATTTACACCGCTCTTTTAAATTTGAATCAGTGAAAATAGTGACTATTCACTGTTTACTAGTGAAAAGTATCTCACTAATTCAAACAGTAGTATACTTTTCACTAGAAATAAGTGACTTTTCACTGCCAAATAGTGATTGTCACGTGATTTTCACTAATTCGTTTTTAGAGAGCGGTGGCGGCGTTTTCACACCGCTTTCGGGGGTAAATTTAACACCGATAATTTTAACACCTACACCACTTGGACTTACCCCTGTGATTTTTTACAGTGCATAAATTTCGAAGTGACATAAATTACTCAGAGCAAAATTTCGCGCTTCAAAAAGGCCAAAAAAATCTGGTCTTCATTTTGCTCCGAAAAATAAAATTATGTAGATAATTAAAATCAATGGTAATAAATTATTTGCTCTTCTTGGGTACCCGGCGTACCCCGGTCTCCCCTAATTAATGTAATAAATAATAATAAACAGGAAACAATATAGTAATAGCGGTTTCGAGGAGAGCCTTGAGGGAAAGTATAAAATAACAAAGGCCTACAGGGTGAGCAGAGAAGGATCCAGCAGGTAAAGAGCTATTGGATAAAGTTAAGCGTAGTTTGTAATAGAAACTAAAGAGCTAAGTTTTAAATGCACGGCCCGTGCTGAACATTTTCTCTACAACCTTCGCAAATATTAATTTATAATTTATTTTACCTGGATACACAAAGGATGATATATAATACTTTGGATATTAGTTGATTTATAAAGACTGAAATAAGAAAATTTCAAGTTTTATTTTTTACTTTTTTATCCAGATAAAAAAAACTTTGAAAGTCTTTTTATCTGGTACTTGGTATAATTAAAAAATTCAATAAGTACACGAAGAAAGTAATAAGTACAAGACTGAGCCATTGATCCGATGGTTTAAATTGTTCTGAAAAAGACCGTCAGTTCAATTACCCGTAACTAGCAACCAGCTGCACTATCTCTATACTGCAGACTGCACAGATAAGTATTAAGTTTGAATTCTTAACGAACAGCAATTATCGGTATAACTAAAATAATAAACCGTTATAATGCCACCAATAATTGCAGTAATTGCTATTGGATTTTTTTTTATTAGCGCAGAAAACTTGATTGGCCAGTTTGTTTTTTTTATGTACTCAGTCGGACGGTGTTTATTTTTTTAATCAACGAGATGAGGTTTGTTATTTATTTTTTATATATTTCATGTTGCAGATGCCATAAGGGCTGTTCTAGTGAAAGGCATCACCCGGGATAAGAGCGTATATTAAAACTGCGCCCTTCTGACACCCGAGATCGATGTTTTTTTTGGTGGGAAAGTATTAAAAAATATGAAACATTTTTTTTTATTAATTCTAATTTTTTTCACGCCCTTACGACACTTGGGAATCCCAAGGGTGTAAAAAAAAATTAATTAAAATAATCAGGCTGGCAGAATTTTTTTGCATTTAGAATAAAATTACATGAGTAAGTGAAAAAAAAAATTTTTACGCCCTTATTCCGAGTGCCATAAGGGCGTGTAAGTATTTAACATGTGTGACGCGAGATGTATATTTATAAATATGTGTGCGGGTGAATATGAAGAGAAGTAATTGAATTGAATCTTGTAACAGCGGACGGACATATATATGGTGTAAAAAAAGTCTGGGGTTTTTGGGTGAATAATTAATGAGTGCGAATGTTAAATGTAAATTACGTGATGTATGGAATAGCAACGGTCAATAATGTAATTGTTTAAGCAGATCAAACTCTGGGGGCTAGGGTGCAAATGAAAGCATATGGTTAAAGTTCATTGGATTCATCTCTGGAGCTCTCGAGCTAATGTCAATTACAATAGAAATGCTACTACTGTGAATTCAACCACACTGCTAAATGTAATTATCTACGTACGTTAATCATGTGTGGGTGGCTGGAAGGGAACTCGATGAAAGGGAGAGATCTGCAGCCATGTAGAAACGATAACGACCTAGTTAACCTTATATTACTTTTGGACGGATTGTATGTTTTGTCAGTAATTCCTAGATGCTAATTTTGATTCTCATATTTTATGGGGTTATATTTTTTGTCAGCTATTGCAATCCTAGTTTTCCTTTAATAGATTCTCTGTTCCAATTAAGATCTCAAGATTCTTTTTTAGTTATTCCAGCAATTATTTTACAAATAAATTTTATTATGCCCCTTTTTGTTTCTTTGAAAGTGATAACGCGACGATTAATGTCCCGCTAAAATTCAAAAGTTAATTTCTGGTATAGTCAGAAATCAATAGAACGGCGGCTCACTTTTTCATAAAAAGTTTTTCAAAACAAAAACCATTTCAGCCTTCTAATGCCCGAATAGAACTCAGTTGAAAAAAAAATAATAAAAGTCAAAAGTCAAAATATTCTCGGTACTTTCATAAGCCAAGTATGCAAAAAGTTGATCGTTACCACTTGTAAAATAACAACACGGACATATTGTCCTGGAGAATTTCCAAGAGCGGAGATAAAACACACGGTAACTCTCAGCGGCATCAGAACGTAAAATAAAAAAAAAGCAATTTAACCCTTGTATCGAGCGGCATTACCAGCGAGAGAATATACGGCTATGACTATCAAACTGCTGGAATATGTCCTCAGCAAATCGGTTTCCGATAAATTTCGACCGAAGGTGAGAATAAGTTTTTTTGCTGTGCACACAAAACTCGATATAAGTTTTCATATACAAACATATATATTATCTTCACCTATCTATGCATTGTATACTCATGCCTGTCCACATACTTATACATACATATATATATAATATATATAAGCCAGCCGATCTCGGTTCGAAGATCGCAGGATAACTCCCACCTCATACCCGTAAAGAGACAGAATGCATATGGGCTGCACTACACCGAGTCTCCGATAAGTCTCCCAGGATATGTTTACTTTAAAAATATCACTATGTAAACGTGCTGTCGATTTACTGTACCAGCAGTAGAGATTCGAGCTAGAAAGTAACCACCCAGTATAGCAGGAGGACTTTTAAAAAGGTGGTTTCAAAGATACAACTACAAGATACAGCACGTCTTTGATTGCTTTTCTTAACCCTCTACCTCTACCTCTGCCTCTTCCTCTTCATCGTCCCTTAGTCTTCTGTAGACTCATTTCTACCTACTCACGTTTTTCTTTGTTCGCGTACACTAGACCCCACTACAGTACACTCTGCACTAGATACTAACTACAAGGACGAGAAAAGTCAATATACAATAAACTACAAGAAGGTTAAGCCCGGAAGAATTAAGAGCGCTGCAATAAAACTTGGATTATTTTAGAATCGATTAGTTTACTTAAGTTACCAATTTGTTATTTTTTTTTTCGCTTCATTAGGCTTTACTGCATAAATAGGGATAAGGATAGGGGTCTGAGTTAAATATAACCTGGGGTAGATTTAGCGACCTTAAATTGTCTAATTTAGAAAAAATATGGACATTATTAAATTTTGTTTCAGCGGTTAATCATTTGGGCGACTGGTAAAATGTTCAAAATCGCAAACTCGCGGGTTTGTTTTAGCTACGGGTGGGTGAGTTTTGAGATGTTATGTAAAGGTGGAGGTTAAATGAGTTAGAGTCAGAGTTAGTGTAAGAGAAAGAGAATTAAAACTCACCGGGATCAGCGGATGGATGAGCTCGGGTAAGTCTGCAGAGCTGCAGAGGAAGATAACGCGTGTCCGCTCGCGGTGGCGATTTCGGCGGCGGCGGGGTCGCACTCAAAAATCCCCGTTGAAGTTCCCAGCCGACTTCTTGAATTATTGAAGCCTTTCTGAAGTACGGCGTCACCTCTCGTAGATATTTCACTGAAACAAAAAATTAAACAGATTTGAAAAATCGGCGGTAAAATTTGAATTTCAAAATTTCAAATAGACGACTTTTGAGGCCGGTAATAAAATACTGAATGCTAGATGATAAAATGTGTTAATATATTTTGTAACAAAGATTAAAATAGTTAATGGCATTGACCAAACAGCAATCGGTCTTTATACTACCGATTAAACGAGAGTATTAGTTTGAAAATTGTTTTGAATTTATGATCTATTTTACGACTTAGGGTGGACAGCTGGGATATATATAGATGTATATATATTGACGGAGCAGTTATTACTTAAGTGTTCAATCAACGGAGGAAGGAAGAAGGAGGACGAAGAAAGTGTCGAGTGTAGACGCATCTAAGAAAGTATTTACGAGAATTTAAAAATAAATCGACGTGTATTGTTCTCGTATCGTAAAACGCGAGCGTAAAATGGATATTTTTACTGGACGTTTGTGAGCGATATAACCGAGTTTAGTCGTTAGTTTTTTATCTACAGATGTATGGATGTATAAAATATTTGAACGCGCGCATTAATTGTATAAATAAATATAAACATGCCGGAGTAAAAACATTATGGGACACTTGAATTTAAATTAGATACATAAACTATGGTGTCATGAATTTTTTATTGCCGTGAATTTTATGGATATTTATTTAAATAATTTTAAATTTATAAATACTAGATATTTATAGAACATAAATTGACAAAAAAATCAATAGCCAGCTTTAACGGCAAGAACACTTTCCTGTATGCGGATCTATAATGAACTAGAGAAACACTTTAATTGAAATAATTATTAAAAATAATACGACTGTTAGTAATAACATTTAAACCGTTCTTATCCATGCTTCCTTGTATATATATTTATACAAAACACACTTGTAGAAATAACATTTACCAAAACTCTCGTACATTAAACTCACCTCTGGTTGTGTATTTCCGACTAGACATTGGACGCCAGAGTACTGAGTACCGAGAGCAAGTGGGCATTGCTTGCTTTGCCAGGAAATTCGGACAAAGAACTCTCCTAAGGGTGTTGGAGACACGTTGGCTTGGCTTTCATATGTACATACCCACATATATACATACATACTTACATACATATCTATATAAGATAAGCTGATAAGCTTTTATGGCCGGGATTATTTATTACTTAACATTCCGCCGGTCTTTATGAAGAGCCGCCCAAGTGTATGTATATATCACCATTAAATTCCAAAATTTACCACTAGTTATAATAACATACATACACTTATATAGGGGAGGGTGGGGCAGAGCGGCCCCCCTGAAATTTTGATCAAAAAAAAAATTTTTTTTTTTTCGCCTAATTACTATAAATTTGATATGTTTGCGCATTTTTACCCCTACGCATGACATTTGGGGCCAAATGGACAAGCCCAAAATTTTGAAAAAGTGATTTTTTCATATTTTTCTCGTCAAATTAAAAAAAAATTATTATAATTCCACATTTCTAGCCCTACGCATAACACCTGGGGCAAAATGGACCAGCCGAAACTTCCGAAAAAATTATTTTTTCATATTTTTCGGCCGTTTCTCTATGTAAGAGGCAAATTTGGTCACTAAAAATTTATAAAAATTAAATTTTTTTTTTTTTAGTTGATAAATTTTTGAAATAAAGTAAAATTATAGAATTGATTTTTTTTTTTATTAAATAACAATTAGTAATTAAGGTAATCGAGAGTGAACGATTTTTTACGCTTTAAAAAATTTTTTTCGAGTAATATAAAACCAAAAATAGTTGTCAAGAGAAAGAAATACATTCTTAATGATGAAAACAATTTAAAAAAAAAAAAAAACGAAAAAAAAATTTTTTTTATCACTTTTTAGAGGGGGGCCGCTCTGCCCCACAAAAAAAAAAATTTTTTTCAGAATTTTGGCAAAATGTCCATAAATTTGTTCGAAATAGGACAAAAGTAAAGTGATCTTATGGTTGAAAGCCACAAAAAATAATAATTGGCTTAGGGGGGCCGCTCTGCCCCACCCTCCCCTATGTATGTATGGTAGTTCGACTTTACTCCGTGAGATGACTTTGTAGAGATCGCGCCTCTCGCAACTCGTCCCTTTGCCTGTTTAAATATCAATTCCAACATGGCGTCTTAGGTGGGGTAAAAGATGGACACATTGACTGAGAAATCTCAGCTGTCGTGTACTCAGACGAACAGTCTCTCACTCCACAAATTCATTTTTCCATCTCTACTCTTCTCATTATCACTGATAACGTTTCGCTCTTTGGTATTTGGCGACTTAAGCGGTGACTGTTTCAATTTACTCTTGTACTGTCGTCGCTAGATATATATTATCAGGCGGATGAAGAAATAATATATGAAGTATATTAAGTATCCCGGGTATTTATGCACTTTGATATAAATTTTAGCGATACCGCGTAGCATCAATAACTTTCTATTGGTATTGCGCATTGGTATTATCTGAAAATGTATAGTCGGACGTACGAGCTGTTTAATATATTTATTTTCTGATTTAGCTTTGGTGTATGGTATTATATTGAATTGACCGCGGGCTACATGTAATTTTGTGAATTGGCTGTAGATTACCCATCATTCGTACTGTGGAACGCGTATTTCTGTCAGACTAATTCACCCAAATGACCAAATATTCTCATAGCACTTTCTCCGATTGCCCGCGTGTATACACCATTTCCAATGTTTATCACTTTGTAATCTATTAGTGTTTAATTTATATATCAGTCTGGGTTATTTTGTCTAATTATTTTGCTTTGTTTACAGAAATCTATCAAATCGTATTGGTATGAATCGAACTCGATTTTTGAATTTATTATTTGCTTAAGTAATTAAACTGGATAAAAGCGAGTGTTAATGGAAACTCTGTGTAATTAACATTCTATTTAAATAATTACAGGGAATTAGAAATCGATACCATTAATTCCTCCCTCAATTTGAATTTCAGTTTGATGTTATATTTACTTTAGTTATTAAATATGTTCATTTAATTGAAGCCTATGACGACTGGGACTAACGGATCAGCTGCAAATTTGTTTTTATTTTAAAAAATGCCTAGTCTTATTCCAGAGAAAAAATCAAATTTTTGTTCAAATTATTTACAGACTGGAAAAATTAGACTTGGGAATCAACTGATAATTTTTGAAGCCCGTTTTTTTTGTAGCGCGAAAATCGACGAGCGTGTCGTTAATTTAATGCCTGCGGATGACATTCGCAAATAACGTCGCGTATCCAAAGTAACTGAAGAATGAAAATGTTGATAAAATCGACGGGGGAAAAAATAAATAAATAATTCGCGGAAATAAAAAATAGGGACGTTACTGTGAATTTCGATAATTTTGCGATCGAAGTGAGCGTCGCTGGCGTCGTCCCACACCGGCAATTTGTCGATTCGATCGGCGCGAGCGATAACGAAATTTCCGATGCCGGATAATCCAAGCGAGCACGCGAAATGAATTCGATGTGCAACCGAATATTTTAACATCCTCTCCCCCTCTTACATATATATATATACATATAAATACACGTATGTGTACTGGATATTTCTATATACAAGAATTACTTTTGGGTTAGGAGAAAATTCACAGAGAGTGGTGCGTCGGATGATATACTAGATTGGTAATATGGTTTAACATATATGTAATGTATATTTATATATATTATATGGGTAGAGGCGGCGGATAATTCGTTGATTTCGAGGTTGATAACAATTTCACTGGAAAATTGCCAGAAGTCTGTACACACGTGAATTTTCTGATGACGTGCGATCAACGTTACCCTGATCCCACTAATGTAACCATTAAATTCAATGGCTTCTGCATATCTTTATTTAATTTTACGAAATTCGAGCGAACGGAAGCCGAATCCGGAATACTAAGACCATTACACAAATAGAACCATTTATTTATTTTATTTTTTTTTGCTAGAAAATTGGTGAGAAATTTTTAAATTCAAGTATCGGTTGATTTAAAATTTGTTGTATAAATAAATAAAATAGTCGGAGCAGATGTTACTGAAAAAGTGTAAGTTTGAGTAAAAATGAGATTCAGTTAGAGCTTGAAGATTAAAAATGAAATAACAGATGATAAATAACAGACATAATAAGCTTAGTATCAAATAAAGTTACAGCATAGAGCCTAATTCTGGCGTAAGACAAAAAAAATGAAAATTTTAATCAAAACACTCAACAAATACCCTGGGGTGAAGTTAATCCAGCGAGGGTGTTCCCTCCAGAAAAAGAAGAAAAAAAAGCCCTGATACGAAATCTTGGGTGAAATCGTTTTGCCAAAGTACGTAGAGCTTATCCCTGTATATAGAGAGAAAGGAAGGACTGAGGCATTTAATCGGGCGGGAGCGTCTTATCTCAGCCCTGATGTCTGCAGAGGAAGTAAAATGAACAGGAAAGCAAAAAAATAAAATTAAAAGCCAATCGAAAATGGTATTTCTCTCTCGCTCAAAGGCATCGCCGACTCCATACACTCGACTACGAGCCACTTCTTCAGCCTGTTATTCTTTATTTTTGGTAAACGAGAGGGTGCTTAGCGGACCTTTTTTCATCCCCTCGAAACCCTGATGTCTGATGCCCATTATTCTGCCCGCTCTCTTCCTCTAGCCGCCATTCTATCTCTCTTCATCTCTTCCTTCTTGAGCTCTCGAGAGAAATTACCGGCGATTACCACCGCGATTCCTGTCCACAATTCCAATTCAAAAGCTTTCGAGGACCCACTTCCCTCTGTGCCGTTACCGTGCCACTAATACTCCATTCTTACATTAAAACCACCATCAACACTGTCAATCCAATAACCCAAAGCTCCTTACTCCTCCTTTTGTCCAACAATATTATTATTTCCCGGATATTTCCCCTGTTGCTTCCACAATAAATTAACAATGCAATAAAATGTTACGGTTTATAAATTTATTTCTGCTGCTCAATGCTTTCAATGGATGAAACTTTTTTCATCTCCGTAAAAAATAAAAAAAATGAAACGTGATTGCGGGCTGTTTGTCCGCCTGCCTGCCTGCCTTTTGTTCCCATGCGGATTTGTACTTTTATTTTCGGGGAGAGGACCGATGCGATGGAACTGCATATCTATAGTTCTATCTGGTCTACTCGGTTCTTTGCGTAAACAAACGATACGGACCTTCGTGAGACAAACAGCCAACGGTGGTCTGCTGTCGGTTGCGTCTCGGTGAACGATAAATTGCGGTATCGATTCCCTCGGCACCGAGAGCGAGACTACGCCCTCGAGAATCCCCCGACACCACTGGCACACACTCGTTCGAGATTGTTGAAGGCTGTTAAGACTTTTTAACCGGTGAATAATGTCCCTCGTAATGCCATTTGTTTTTCACGCTCCTTTTTTACCCTGTCGTAATTACACAATAATAAACAAATTGGTTCTTTTAATTTACATTTTAATTGTTTAATTAAACGCTCAGTCTTTTTTAAAGAGTTTCTTGCCCGCACTAACATTACCACCGGTTACTTTAAATTATATATTTTAAATTTCATTTTTAACTGTTTTATCTTTAATAATTCCACGGTACGACCATCCATTACTGCTACGATAAAAAAACTCGTAAAATTGAGTTAATACCTACAATCCAAGTGTGTCCCTATTATTTCTTAAATTTATTCCTCTTGAAAATTGTTTATAACAGATCAAAAAAATTTTATTCCTTCAATTTAAATTTTTATTTTTTTTTTCGAGTTGTTAATTTTCTAATTAACCGCCACGTTTATTTTTTTTCAAGAATTTTTTCATCCTCAATTTTCAAAGGAGGCAAAATTTCGAGTTTCGAACCGAGTCTACACAGAAAAAAAGAATTTCTTGGCGCAAGAAATATTTTGTATTATGAATTGAAGACAAAAATTTTTCTTGGCTCAAGAATTTTTTTCTCGCCTAAAAAATTTTTTTCTTGTTCCGAGAAAATTTTATCTTACCCCAAGAAAAATTTTGTTTTCACTTTATAATACAAAAAATTTCTTGGGTCAAGTAAAAATTTTCTTAGAGCAAGAAAAAATTTTTTGCGCCAAGAAATCCTTTTTTTTCTGTGCAGGGAAAATAGCCCAGAAATTTGTCCTTTACAGCTTTTACTTGATGCCCAAATAAACTTCAGTAAAAAAAAATTTTGTTTATTTCAAGTAAATTTCAGAAATACTTTTCCTAAAAAAAAGTAAAACTCTTTTCAGAAATGAGATGCATTCGGGCGCCTTTACAGGTGTTTCATTCCGTCGATTAATTTTCTGTTTAAAATAAAATTGAAAACAAGCCGGAAGTATAAATTTCAATCCCAGTTAGTCTTTACCGTTATAATTGCAGAAAACTCGCTCTATGGCCATAAACCATTTATAAGAAAAAATCTAAAATAAACATAAAGTGTATTTCCAGGTCGGTAAAATGATTATAAAAATAGTACGGGTTGCAGTATTTTTCCGGCGTGCACGAAGTGACCGTAGTGGTTATCCGAGATTCGACGTGGGTAGTTTAGATAAAAGAGAATGATATTCCAAGAACGCTTTCGTCGGTCGTCATGGGACCAATATCCTCCGTTTTCTCTTCAGTTTCAGCCCGAGCTCGCCATACCAGTCGAACTATCTGAGTAGTATATATAATAGTAAGAAAACCACATCCACCGCGTTAAGCCCTTTTCCTTTCCTGAGAAAACCCATTTTCCCTCTTATACTCGAGTCTTTTCCCCTCCCTGTCCTCCCTCTCATGTATATATGTATAGTATTTTCTCTTTTCGGTTGCTTACTCGCTCGCTATCCTCATCCATTCACCATCGGCTTTCTTTATATGACTCATATCTACTCCACATACACTCATCATCTTATTCCGCCTTTTCCAATGACTTCAGCTTCAGCTCTAGCTCCAGCTCGAGCGATTTTTTTGCTGTTTGTTATATAACTTTTTTTTCATACATAAATAATAATTACGGAGGTAAATAAAATATTCAAAGTAAAATTAAAAAGTCATGAATATTTAAAAATATTTACCTGTAAAATAAAATTAAAAAAAAATTTCCGCGAAAAAATTAGAAAATTTTTTTTACAAGTGTATATTTATACTCGAGTATAACTTTGATAAATTTTCCGAGCTCCAATAAAAAAAGGGTGCATGTTATATGAGAATTACTGGGAGCTCGAACCAAATATAAAGTGAGCAAGCGAGAGAGAAGTCAAATAACGAGATGTGGATAAAAAAGTATGTGTATGTATATGAACATGGAAAGAAAGAAGCTTGTGTAGAAGCGTCGGTGGATATAAACCAAGTTAGGATGCCCAACGAAACAGGAAACAGGTCGTGACAAACAACCCTCGTCTGCAGACGAAAATAAAACCAACGTAAAAAGTTAAAAATAAAGTTTTCAGAATTTTTTTTTTTTTTTTCAAACTTTTCTTTGTTATTTGGACAAAAAAAAAGGTATCAATAGAAAACTTTTGAGTACACATCAATTTGTAAAGTTATGCAGAGTTTTGAATAAATGGGTTTTTAAATATTTTTAATTTAAAAATAAATATTCAAATTGGTTTTTAATTATTTTTGGTAAAGGCCAAAGGAGTTTGCAGTTTTTCTTTTGATTGGATTGTTTAGTATTCGAATAATTTACATTGTCATGGTAAATAATATTCGCTAAAAAAATTTCCTCGATGGAAATGTAACGATCTAATGAATTCACCGACCGCAAGCCGAAATTTGTACGTTGGAAAACTTCTAAATTTGAATAAACAATTAAAATAATTTAAATTTACAGATACTAATTTCTTTAATTTTTTAAAAAATTTATCTTTTTGAGTAAGCGGAGCCTCAAAAATTTAAATAAAAATTACTAGGAATTTTTTAATTACTCATTTGAGCGAGAGAAATAAATAGCGCATCTTAATCCAAAAAGTAGTTGCCCATAGCTAAAAAAAACGGATTAATCCCCAACGAAATGAAATCCAGCGAAGATAAATCTCCGATCCATCTGGCAATTAAAAAAAGTATTACAATGACAGTTAGTTAGTCAACTAGTTCGACAGTGAGATATATCTCCTTCTCACCCACACGTGAGATAAAGAGCGTGCACTGCCGCAGTTAAACGATCAATGGCTGCTTTGTAGTATCCGCGAGCGTATCCTACGCCCACTTGTGAACCCGATGAGTTCGGAATACCGTCGCGAGTATTGCACACGCAGGATGCTGCAGAAATACCAGCAGCAGTACCACCACCAGTACCAGTACCAGTACCAGTACCACCAGCAGCAGTAACAGTAACAGACTACATTGGGATATATGCGAACCAGGATAATCCCTTTAACGGTATAGGAGTGAAAACGTGGATGAGAAGCGGCTGCCACACCAGCTAGTATCTATTACGCGCAACGTGCTCGGACTTTTAAAGGCCTTTCCCTTCCTCTGCTGTGTTCTACTACCAACGAGAACCAGCTCACCCTACAGTATAGAGAGAGAATGAGTGGACGTTGATATTCGACGGGCGTACATTTTGACGTCGAGCTTTTCGTGCGCGAACGACGTCTGTGTATCGCAACCAATATATGATGCATACATATACATATACATATACATGCTGATGGATATAATATATATATGTGTATGTTTAGCTGATCCAACTGATCCTTTTCCCATTATCCATGTCACATGAGAATGAGCCTGAAAGCTTTATTACCAACTAGACCATATCCACCGGATCATTTATATCTCTCGCTACGAATTAATGCTGGTCTTTTCTAGTTGAATCTCTCTGATATGCTTGTGGTATGTATGTATGCATGTATCCATATATTTGTGAAGGGGTCTAGGATTCACCACAGGTTGGGCGATATATCAATTGACTTTATCCTACACGATCTACTTGCCGGAATTTTTGTTATTTGCTCTGATTTTATTCAGAGACTTCATCACTTTCTGTAATTTCTGGTTTTTTTTTATCATTCGAGTCTATTGTGTGGGAATCAGTCGACGGGATCCAATTTGCAGGCTTGTTTCTTTCTGTCTTTCGGCCTATTGAAGATCACCCGGGCAGACTTGAATCTCTATTCAGAGCAAATTGAGCGACTGTGCAAAGCGCTTACGGTCACTGTATTTAACAGTTTGCTCGGACGGTTTATAATGTGGGATTGGGAAGAAGATTAATAGTTTAGTGTCATTTGGGTAAAAATACAGGCAGGTATTGAATTTATGATATGGAAGAAATGTTAAGTGAAAGGGGCTACATTTAGAGCTGTAAGACTGCCCGGAGGCTGTGGATATGCAGGAGGGGCGATAGAGTTATGGCCAGTATGAAACCTCTGGCAAATGATGCACGCGTACGTGACTAGAGTTAACTTGAGCTTGCAGCAGTCCGTAACCCCCAGCTATCAGCCTCCGGTATCAGTTCATATTTTATCGCCTTTCCTAGACCCTGACGCTGTAGAACCAAACCGGGATATTGATATGGATCCAAAAATATTGACTCTGATTTTTTAACTCGGTTGTAAAATTTTAAAGCTCTAAAAATGCGAGATTATCAAGACGGGCTGAGTTTAAAACTGAGCAAAAAATATGTAAAAGTATTTTGACAAAAGAAGGGAAGTTATAAAAGGGGTCGTAATTTTATGGTAAAGGTACAAAAGAAGTAAAATTGATCCTTTTTTTTAATCGTCACTGGGATGGTGTCCAATAATAGGAATGGATTTAAATGAAAGGTAAAACCAGCATAATAATACGGATGTCGGTTTTATTCTGATGAATAATGCTGATGTATTCAATCAAGAAAGTCTGATGGCGTAAGGCGTAATCTAGTGAAATGGTGAGCTAGCTAGGCGCCTGCATTGGGTTCTGGGGTGTCAGGGAACAAGAAACCCTGCACGGGCTGCGGCTACACCAGGAAGGATCCGAACTACATCTATATAGAGATATGTATATGATAGACGGTAAAAGCAGGATAGGAGCGAGCACGTAATACCTCTGGGTAGAAAGCGTTATGGCAGACATATTGGATCATCATGGCTGGATACGATACAATCAGAATTCCACCCCCGTCGCGAATACCTCTCACTCTAGGATAGTACTGCAGCTACTAGTGTTTTCAAGCAATGTACTATCCAAGTGCGTTTCTCTATTAAATTTCTTGCAACGTAACTTCCAAGACAATGGCTGAATCATTTTACAAATACACCGGCGTGTAAGTTAATTGATCCTGAATTGCTTTAGATTAACATTGATTTTGCGTCTTTGCATATTAATATTAAGAGAAAACACAAGATACCGGTGAAATAACTCTACTGCCACCTTAGTCGGGAGCTTCCCGAGTCGAAAATTAGAGCCCATTTAGAGCCTTCTAAAGTCGGACCTATTTCGGACTTGGAGGCTCTAAATAGAGTCTGTTTCTATGTTAAATTAGGTCCGATTTTGGTCCCTGAAGTGCTACAAATTTCCGTTTTCGGCGCTTGCGGGCTTAATCTAGGATCTGATGAAAATTAAAATTAGGTCCGATTTAGGGCCTGTACGCCCTAGTTTATTGTAATAATAATAATATTAATAATTATAATATTAATAATAGTAACATTAATAATAATACTCATATTATTAATATCATTAGCATGATTAATATTGTGATTAATAATAATCTATGTTACTCTAGGTTTTTTTTATACTTACAATGCTTAAAATGATTGCAATTAAAATTATCAAAATATATAGCTAATGCTGTTAATAGTTTAATTTTTTATAATAATCAACAACTCCTAAAGACGTCAGATGACTAATCTTATCGTCAATTTTAGCGCTAGATTCTGTAATAAATAAAAAAATTATTATATGTAATGAATAAATAATTAATCACTGTGACTGCTGAATTTAATTTCAATATAATTCAATATTAATAAATTTCGTTGCATGTCAAAAAATAATGCTTACAATTAATTTTAAAAAATTTTAAACTTTTTTTATCATCACAAATTATTTAATTATAATGAATCGAAATTTATTACGGGACTAATATTGTCGGACTTGAAGGCTCAAAATCGGACCTGTCAGTGAATGTTAGGACCTCTGGGTTCTAAATCGGAGCTACAGGACTACAGGGCTCTAAATCGGATCTATTCAGGGCTAGAGGGACCTATATAGGCTCTAAATTTCGACTCGGGTTTGCGTGTTTACCCTCGCCTCAAAATTTTCACTCTCCCACTCGCACTAAACCTTTAAAAAGAAGACAGTCCAATCAATGCCCGTAAGGGTTTTTCGGCTCAATTTAATTTAATATCCATAAAAAATAATGAAATTTCATTGGCGTCCGTCAGTCGGGTCAATTGTATGTAGACACGATACCTCTAAAAAAAATGAATTAATACACTCGATTTTTTTTCATTGACTTCTGAACTACATACGAGAGAACCCTATAAAATATCTTTACTCTAATTACTTCCGTTTAATTACAATACATGTATATTAGCAGAGCAAGACTGGCAATCTGAGACATTTATTTTATTTTCTTCGTGTCTGTTTGTTATTTAGCACTGGCCTCAAGGCGCTTATTTATAAACTTTTGTTTAATGTCAGTTTCATTTGAAAAATAATGCTATTAAATAATGAAAAGTAAGAGAAAAATAATTTATTATTTATTTTTAATAATTTATATTCCATGTGCATTATGCTCGGGATGTAAAATAAAAAGTATCGGTAAAGTAAAAGCATGTTGCGATACTCGAGAGAAATACCAGAGTAGTAAAATATTCTCTCGTTGTATACAACTATAAAGAGCGCGGAGAGTGATGGAAGAAAATAAAACGAATGCTAAGTGGCATCAGCTATGTGGTGAGAATATACAGATAAAACCACCAGTATCTACAAATACTAAATATATATACATATATCTACATAAAATGAAAAATAAAAAAAAACTATTTTTTTGCTACAGATGAAATGAAACTAGTTTATAAATAAATCACGCACTACTTAAAAGACATCTCCACTCAGTCTGAGTTTTTAGTGTGAAATGTGTGCGCTGAAGTTTCCTCAAGTACTCAGACGCCCCCTGAGGCAGAATTTTGAATCACGCGTATGTCTAAGTGGTCTAAGCTGTTACACTGTAAATAATCACCGGGGTAAGTCCAAGCGGTGTAGGTGTTAAAATCGGCGGTGTTAAATTTCAACACCGAAAGCGGTGTGAAAATAACGCCGCCACCGGTGTAAATATTCTGTACCGGTGTTAAAATAACGCCGCCACCGGTGTAAATATTCTAGACCGGTGCTAAAAAAAATTCTCCGGTGTTAAAATAACGCCGCCATCGGTGTAAATATTCTGTACCGGTGTTAAAATAACGCCGCCACCGGTGTAAATATTCTAGACCGGTGTTAAAATAACGCCGTCGCGAGTGTAGATATTATTTACCGGTGTTAAAATATTTTACTTTGTGAATATTTTTACTTACTCGATCACTATACTTGTTAATAAATGATATATTTTATTAATTTTCATAAAGAACTGACATTTTTTGTGTTTTATAATCTTTAAAGTTAAAACTCCAAGCGGACGCAGTTTACCCTGCTTTTACACCGGTATTACTCCGCTTTTACACCGATTACCCCGCTTTTACACCGATATTACTCCGCTTTTACACCGGTTACCCCGCTTTTACACCGATTTTACTCCGCTTTTACACCTGTTACCCCGATTTAACACCGGTATTTTTAACACCGGTGAATTACTCCTCCTACACCGGTGTAATTTTATTTTAACATCGGGCGGAGTTAAAATGAGTCCATTTTTAACACCGCTCTTTTTACAGTGTATGGACTCGAAATATTGAATTATTTTTTATCCCAATAAAATCTGACGATAAATTGAATATTAAATATTTCCAGATCCCCGGGTGCAATAAGCAGTTTTAGCTCTGGATGCGGGTGGGAAATAATTCACACATGAATAAACGTCATCATTTCTTGCACGCGTTGTGAAAAATTTTATTCCTGGCGCACAAACTGTTTGACGGCGGGAGATTTTTTTATTAGATCCCATTGTCTTGTTGTTAATTTAAACGGCTGTCGTTCATGCGTCAATAATTTATAATAAAGTATTTCAGAGGTACGGTTTAAATTGACGTTAACTGCCGATTAATTATGTCGTTAATTTAATTTATTTATTAATATATTATTTTAAATGCATGAGGTAGAGCTGATTCATTAAATTGACGTCAGTCTGGTGTGAATTTTAGCTCTCGAGAGTTCGTACGTCTGAGTGGCAGTCTTTGAAAATATTTATGTCCAAGGGCACTGCGTTGACGAGAATCACGAGGATGTATAGCTACGGCTCGTAAAAAACATTAACGCGAAATAAAAATAATTTCAAGTATATGACGGCTGAGAGGGCGACGTTACCAACACAACTCATCAGAAGTTTTCTCAATTGCTACAGCCCACATGTACGTGTCACTTATTTATGATGAATAATAAAATTTATGCCGCGGAATAAATTCATTTAATTTTTATATTTAAAGTAACGTTAATAAGAATTTATGCTGCCCGAATTTCAATGGCTGTAGATTAATAAAAAAAGTTTAATTTATATTGTTTTATAATTTATCGAGTGGCTTTGTGGAGTACGAGAGCATCTATGGATTATTTATTCATATAGATAATTTATAAATCATTAATCACTGGTAATTGTGGGAATTTTCCGCGAGTTGTATATGTGTATATTTTCACAATGGGCTTAGTAGCTTTCAAATTTAAATTTATTAATTAAATATGTTATTAATTTATTTTAATTAAAATGAATTAATTTTTATTTATTCGATTTAATTTTTGTGATTTCGGGCAATTATTTAATTAGTCAAAAGTATCACAAGCATATTAAAGACAGTGGGGGGTAAGTTAGTAACCTAGGGTAAGATGATTTTCAAAATTCATTTTCTGCTGAAATTCATAATTATGTCGTCAGAAAATAGGATAGTGTAGAAATTGGAAGCGATTATGGATTTTATTTTCATTTGAATTCATTTCGTCACTCGAAGTTTCCGAGTTTTAAAAAAAATCACTCTGTATATGAAATAAATACAGAGTTTGTCTTCCCAGGAAAGTGATTTTGGGGTGATCTATTTTTTATTTCAATCCTTATTCGCTTCAATTCGGAGTTTTAATATTAAAATAAACTTCTTTAAGTGAATTTCACTTCGAAAGGATTTAATAAATAAACAGTCATCCGCTCCGCATTCACTCCACTAATTTTTTACAGTGTAACAATTAATTAGTCCCTGATTAAACAACTGAATTCGACCGAATTAAAAATTTTAATTCTGTTATATTCTGTCGAATTCTGCAAAACAGAATTCAACTGAATTGAAAATTTGAATTTGAATTGAACAGAATAAAACCGATTTAAAAATTTCAAATTCGTTTTAATTCAGTTTAATTCGGATTCAGAAACAGAAATTGGAGAATTGTTTTCGAATTAATCAGAATTAAACCGAATAGAATTATTTAAATTCGTTTTAATTTGGACAAATTCTGGTTTTCCTGCCGAATTAGACAGAATTCATTTTTAAGTTAGGTACCGAATTAACAGAATTTATCTGAATTAAATAGAATTAAAAATTTAATTCTGTTAAATTCGATCGAATTCAGTTATTTAATCAGGCGTTTGTTTTTAAACTATAATATAAATTTATTTTGAATGTCAATTTGAATAAATTAAAAAATAAATATTTTTACTTATATAAAATTGGAGTTAATTTTTTAGGATTAAATTTGTTCACAAAAAAAAAAATTATTTAAATAAAAATAAATTAATGGTCTAAGTATATTACGTTTGTCTCAATCTCTATACAGCATTTTGTTCCTTTTTTTTTCATTATTTGTTCCGGAGTGAAAAAAGTTTCCTACATTTACGTAATATCCGTGTCCCGGTCTTACGACGGAATTAACGGTTTCACCGCGACTTTTTCCTATATCAAGTTTTCTCCGAGCACGTTTACATTTTTTCTTTTTGCTGTACGCTACCGCTGCTACTGGTGCTCTTTTTTACTACATAGTCTATGTATATATGTATATATGTATATAGATATAAGAGTGAGCTTTTTTGCAGAGTATAACCTGAGGCGCAAAGACAAAACTGCCAACAGTCAAGTGGAAGAAAAATCACGTATCAGCTTGTCGTGGTTAACTTTAGATAACTCACCTCCATCAAAAGTACTTTAAACTTTAATATAAAGAAATAATAATAAAAAGTAACATAAACATTATGCTAACTCAAATTAATCTCTTGTTTCGTTGCTTTTTGTCACAATAAAATTCAATGTCTTTTTTTTTATTTTCAATAGTTTTGAAAATTTTTTTATTATAAATATTAAAATCTCATTATAGATTAGTTCGATATGAGCGAAATGAAATGTAGAGTTAATTAAAATTTAAAAAAATAATTTACGCGGTAATTAAAATATTTATATAAACAAATTATTCTCTAAGGAACGTCGTGTCCCAGTCTAGATTATAAGTAAATATATACTGTGATTCAAATGAAACAAAAAATGAATAAATAAAAAAAAATATATTGCCGGGAAATGACAGCGACATACAAGAGTATATAGAAATAAACGGAAATGTCGAGAAAAATCAGTCGGACGTAGGAATTGAAAAATATAAAACGTAAAATGGCATACAGAGAAAATTCAACAGCATCACATCAGCCAGAAGCAGAAGCAGCAGCACCACCAGAGGCTGAACCAGTAGTTTTACTAGTATATTCAACTGCGTAGTGTTCAATGAGTCGATATATACGCACGAATGATTTCCTTTTATACTTATCAAGACGACGAAAAATAAAATTCTAATGCCAACTGACGGTTCACTATTTTTCTACTTAAGCAAAAAAAAAGAAAAGGAACTTAACATTTGTTGTTTACTTTCAGAATTTTCTTTAGACATTCCGTGTCGTGAAAATTTTCTTTCAGGAAAATCATTGCAAAAATGAAGGAATACTTCACGAGCGAAAGACTTAAACATTTACAGAAATTACTGAAAAATAATTTTTAACACTCGGATAACGGAGTTCATAAAATTATTGTTTGAAGTTCGGCATTGTTTTGTTGGCTAGAGAGTAGAGTATTTTAACAATTTTCAACAGCAGTTTTAATTTTATTTTATTACGAAATGTGTATTGAAACAATGCACTTTATGGAACTGTTGTAAAAGCGTAATAAAACTTTTACAATACTATTTACTAATTTTACGAACCACAAATTTAAATAATTTCAGCCTAAATTACGTTATTAACTCACTCAAAAACTTAAAGTACTATAACTATTTTTGAAATTGATGAAATTACACTTTAAAATTCATTTTATCAAAAATTTTTATAGAGATATTTTTTAGGAAATTTAATTGCCTACAAAAAATGTCTGAGATAAAATTACTCTAGGACAAGCAGTTAAGAAGTTACAGGCATTTAAAGATTAATAATGATCAAAAATTGTTATCTATATATACCAAAATTTGGATCGTCTCTAACTTTTAAACTAATTATCCTACGGTAATTTTACCAGAGACCTTTTTTGTAACCCATAAAATTTCCTACAAAATATAATTACAAAATTTTTCTGTAAAATCAATAGTTTCGCTTCTATCAGCAATAATCAAAGTAAGTCGACCAATTATAGATTCAAATTTCTTTCATAATCATTCTACCCGAAGTATATTGTCGGCTGTCCTTTATTGTAATGATTTTTACACTGGCAATAAATTTGATTGAAATTAACCATTGACTTTTTTTTGAAAAATGCAAAAAATAATTTAAAATATCCCATATAAAAATAATGTTGATACATAAGAGTGAAAATCACCCTCATCTCTATAAACTTGAAAACATCATCCGTCCATGTCGTCTGATCATTTCGCAGAAGAACATTTGCGATGAAAAAATGCTGGGATTAAAGTGACAAATTTACAATGGATGTGATAACAAAAAATTATTAATAGCAGGTTTACTTTACACTATCTTCCTTTTTCATATTTACTTTTTTCTTTTCCTTTTTTTTTTGTGTTGTGTTGCTATTACTGTTATGATTATCATTGTTATACTTTTTTGTAGTACATAAGATGTTTGAAATATTTCTTTTGACGTTGATCCATCTGCATTGTTCCTATCTCACCCTAGTGGACACATTTTTTCCCTCACTCCACTACACTTTTTATGTTCGCTTTACTTCTGTTTTAGAGTAGACCTGAATAACAAAGCGGAAGGATTAACAATGCCAGATGTACAGGGACTAACTTTGAATAGACCGAACCATTGTAACCATTTCTATATATAAATATATATTTTTATATCACAGTTATTATTTTTAGTGTTTTTTTACCGGCTACTCAAATATTATTTTGCCCAATCTTGTCACTTTAATTAAATTAATAACCTTTTTTTTATGTGACGCTAGAAATATTTCAAAATAAATTTATAAAAGCTTTGACATTTTCAAATAACAATAATTTGTGATTATATTTAAAACCTGGTAGACATCTGACAAGTGATATGAGCTTATAAATTCTGTCAGCTGCAGTTTTTCCCGGTGATTATTCAAATAATTATTTAACTAAAGCTACGGTGATTAATAATTAATTAATTGCCTTCAATTATCAAGAAATGAAGGCAATTTATTTTTAAATCTCCAATAATGGCAACTGTAACTACTAATAGTTGAATTGAAAATAAAGTAATCCGGGAAAATGAGACACTACTTCGATGGATACTTTTTTTTAATAGAAAATTTTTTTTTTATTTTGTTGAATTATTATCGTGCCTTTTGGGAAATCAAAAGAAATCGAATTTGTGGGATAAAATAAATCACAATAAAAAAAAATTTTTTTTCACTTCGTCTCGGAACTAAAGTTCATTTCGATAATTTAATTTATTAATTAGAAAATAATCAACAAAATTAATGAATAAAAGTTTAAAAATTTTATTAAACTTTTTTTTAGTGGCTCATTTTACTCCAGCCAAATTTTATTTCTGTGGTCCATAATTTTAAAAAATGACTCGAATAAAAAAAAATTTACTTAAAATTCTGGTGGTCAAATGATCTATGGTCAACTTGCCTCATAGTCCCCTAACATCATAAGCATTGAGAATATTTTTTTTTTTTGTTAAGTAGTCCCATTTCACCCCGGGTAGAAAAAATTATTGTACTGCATTAAAAAATTTATTTTCGAAAAATGTATTGTCCGACTGCATATCGACCTTCTCTACTTACACCACAACTTAAATAAAAATAAATAATTTATTCAATCTATAAAAAAAAACTTGAAGTCCGAGTATAAATTTTTTATTCTACTTAAAAATAAATTTACAATCAAACTTTTATTATCTCATCTAAAAATAAAAAAACCATGAGATCAAAGTTCGATACAAGTTAAGCAACTTTCTAAAGTTCTTAGCAGGTTTCCGCGTTGACAAAAAAAGTTTAAAATATGAAATATAAAATGTAAGAGCTATAGATATGAAAGGTTGAATGAAAAATGCATTACTCTTGTGCGGACTTTTATCTCTCACGAGTGGATTTAAACACAACTGTAAAAGAATCACAGCCACTGTTATGTGCCAGCGTAGAACGTGGAAAGGACTCTAGTGCGATGGTCACGCTCCTGAGGTCACGTTTACATCGCAGTCCAGCCGATGGTTACCTACGTGACGTCGTTAATACGCACCACATGCGACCCACCACCACCGCCGTTTTCAACCACTACCCCAATCCCTCTACAGCTGCTATTACCATCATCCTTTACTCTAAAGACATTTCAAGAATCCTGCCAGTTTATTTCATAAACTCAAACAATCGCATTACTACTTACTCCTGTTTTAACTTCAACCCCCACCCAACCCACCCTTACTACTAAAACCAGACGAAGGTATTTTTGAACCCAGAGTTATGCAGATTAAACTTTCTCTCTTTCAAACCCTAACTACCGTACGACATGCGATTTATATATATACGACTATATTATTATTATTTATGTACACCATACGTGCATCTAATAAACCCCCTTTATTTTAAGCCTCGTAATTATTACTACTGACAGTTTGGACTTTCGTAATATTTTTCTCAAGAAAGGAAAGACATTAGAACTTGATATATAATTTTTTTTTTTTTCTTTTCGTTCACTGCCGTCTTCATTTTATTGTTCCGGAATATCTCGGTCTAATTACCGGCACGCATTTTCTTAGACCCGATTGTTAGGCTTAGTGGGTTAATTACAAACGAGGTAATTTAATAACATACGAGTTAAAACTGTAAGTATTTATACGAAGGGTATACTTTTTATTATTTGAAAAGTGATAAAAAATAATTGTACGGTTTATTTAATTTCTTGTTAATTGATAAATTGTTACGGAGATATTTTTGTGATTAAAAATAATTGTACGTTACTTAAGTCTGTATTGAGACATAAAAAATTTAATGTTTTTATTTTTATGTGTATAATTATTAGGTTGGGCAAAATGGGCTGGTGAAAAAAATTGCGTGATTTATTTTTATGAAGAGGGGAAGTCACTAATTTTAATTCTGAGGAAAGTAATTTTGTAGTAAAATGACCCAGTAAAAAAAAAGTTTTTTGAACTTAAACTCATAGAAAACTCAAAGAGTTATGCAATAAATTAAATTTTATTTGTTGACTATTTTTATAAAGAATAGGTCGCACATATTTGTGTATTAATCTAAGTAACTTGCAATGAGTTTCAAGAAACTCCGGGAATGTTTGGGCAAACATTTGGTGGTATGGATATTTTTTAGTGCTGGGGGATGAATTTGTGTGGAGAGGAGCAAAGTAAAAGTAGTTGGTCTGTGTGTATAGAGAAATTGGAAGTCGAGGAAGAGGAAGAGGAGGTGGGGTAGGATAAAGAGACTTTGGGATAGCAAGTGAGCTATAGTCCGTAAACGCGGCGGCAAGTCAAATCGAATTGGCCGTCCTAAAGTTTCGCAGAGACTCGTTTCACGGCTGACGACGGTAACTTTGGATGTTACTATACACTACGACTTCTGTAACACTTTGGCCTCTGGAAATTCTGCCAGACGAGAATCACTAGGTATACATGTTTAAATTTGTCTATATACATACATATATAGCTCGTATGGAGATACATACGTTTATTGAACTCAGTAGATCCTAATCTGCATATATATGTACAGAGTACTTCTAATGGAATCAATACTTTTTTATAGATTTGTCTTTAGAACACGAAGGAAGTAAAAATTACCTAGGAAAGTCTGATTAACTTCATTGATAATTTTTTTCAAGAAAATTCAATTATTCAAACGGAATTATAGTGAATTAATGAGCTGAGATCGATTATTCAAAATTTACTAAGACTCAAATTTTATTTTGTATCATACACTTTTTCAAACGCCTGTAATGACTAATCTATTGACCATAGAAAATAAAGTTCAGGAAAGATTTTGTAGAAAATTTGATTGGCTACAATAAAGCTCCAGTGCAAAATAACTCTAATTTAATTAGTTCAAAAGTTACAAGCATTAAAAGATTAATAATGATCAAAAATTGATATCTATAATGATCAAAATTGTAAATGTCTATAACTTGTTAGTTAATCCTTTTATGGTTATTTTTTATAGGACATTTTTTGTAGGCAATAAAATTTCCTAAAAAAAATTCTAGTAGTTTTTTGTTCTAAAATCAATAGTTTAGCCGGGATATTAATTTGAAAGTAGTGTAGATTTTTGAAAAAAAAATTTCAGCTATTAAGTCACATAACTTTCCGGCAGAGAATTAAATAATTCGTAAATATAAATCATATTTATTTTTATGTGACTTTATTATTCCAAGAATATACAAGGAAAACGTGGGGTAATTTTTTTTCTCATTGTCAGCAGAAGAAATATAATAAAATATAAGGATAATATAATTTTGAAAAATGAGTAAAAATTTACCACTTTTATACTTATCTTTTTACCACCAATTCCTTCCTGAATTCGTTTTGTAACCCCGGAATACTCGACATCAGGATTTCCGCGATGCGTTCCCGTTATACGCTGATGCCAAAATAGGGTGCGAGTGTAAGGGTGCTGACATTTATACGTATATGTATAAATATATGTACACACGTGAAATGTATATGTATATATATTCATAAAATGTATGTACAAAGGTACATGTAGGTAATATATGTATATATGATACGTCTAGGACTCGTACACGAGGGTGTAGAGCGACCGACGCTGCTGCGACATTGCGTCGAGCAAATGCGAATTTATCGCTTAAACTCCGACAGAAATAATTTTAAAGTGTCACAGAGAAAGTATATTACGTGGCTATACCCAGCCTGCAATGCATAACACATTTAAATATATATCTACACTTTTTTCACTCTATGAATAATAAAATTAAAAATATGTATAAGCTCTAATATTTAACCTTTTTTTTTAAATCTAAAAAATGTCAACGCGTCTTCGGGTGTCTTCATATATTTGATTTATTTGTTCAAATTCGATAGAACAATTCAATAAATTTTTACTTTTTTATTCAATAAGCAAAATAAGGCGGGAAAAATGGGCAGGCTACAAATTTTGAGCGAATACGTGGAAAAAATTTTCAATCTATCCCATTTTTGAAGCAAATAGCCAAATATTTATCAAAATTAACATAAAATATTTTATTGAACTCTAATAAATTTTCTGATCGAAATTTATATTTTTTATCGCCTGCATTGCACCAATTAATGGTCAAATCAGCTGACTAAAAAAAAATTAAACAAATAAAAAGATTTATAGAACAATTTAAATTAAAATAGCTTGCATATATTAAACTTTATATCCGATATATTTATGTGAAAACCTTGCAACGTTTTGTTAAAAAAAATGTATATATATATATTAGCAATTAAATGGCGTAATTTACCAGTAATTGATTACATTCAGTGAAAAACAAAAATGAAACTCATTAGAAGTCTAAAAAATAGACTATGGAATAAAAGGATATTATTATTATGTGAAAATTATTGTAATATTAAACTAAAGATATACAAGTTGACATTATTTGTAGACAAATTTATCAGATAGCTCAATATAAACTGTAATATTATGGTAACGCGTTGGCAATGTAAGTGATTCGATTTATTCCATCGGTTTGAGGGCATTCCGGATCCATTAAATGGACGTTAGCTTTGTGCACAGCTTGCCTGGGCGGTTGGCTCGGTGGACTTTGCATATATACGTTCATCCTATTCTGCACAACACAAACCCTCCCCGAGCACCCTCTTTAGCTCACAGCCTTGCTCTATCCATTCTCTTGCTCTCTATTGCTGGCTCTCTTTTGCACACATGCAAATATATGGAGAGACTCTTAGTATGAGTTTCTCTGTGGCACCCACTTCCGAGACTAACACAAGAGGTCCACGACCACGACGAACCGCCTACATGCCACTAGCTCCTAATAAAACGATACTTCCTTTCCTTCCTCCAAAGGCTCACCACCGTGCGCACACTGAATACACTAACCCAACTTTCAAAGGGTTTACAAGAGTTCATGTTCTTATGGATATTCGTATATATTTCCTCAAGAAACCCAATAATATTTCATCAAAACAATATATTAAAATTCTTGACGACAGCCTTCTATTTGTATCACATTAAATTTCCTTTTATCGATGGGGTTTAGAGAAAAATTTTCAAACAAAAATAATAACAGCATTCGCTTGATGCTTGACATGAATTCTTCCTAGAGAAACTTATTTTTGATATTTTATATATACGAATAAATCGATGTGCATGCTTATGAAAATGTTGAGAATTTTCGATATTCAGAAGATTCTTGACCACAAAGGAACATTGAATTTTCCAAAGTTTCAGCGGTTATTGGTTACTGAATAATCTGATAAGAAGAGAAGATCAAAAATGCGATTTTAAGAATTTGAAAAAAAAAATTCTTATGGTATGAAAGAAAATTTCAAGACAAAAATTGACGAATGGACTTTGAAAAGAAATCGTTTAAATATAGAGATACTTATAAGCTGAAGATAAAATTTAAAAAATTTGTTTTTGGCTTTTTTTCAAATTTAATTATTTACTGATGTCAAGTCAAAAAAATCGTTTCATCAAAATTAGAACTCATTGATTTTTGAATAACCAAATTTTTATTAGCAAATTTCCTTACACTGTTAAAAATAATTTGAAAATTACAATACAAAATGAATTGAATTTTCATAACTAGATATTTGAATTGTATTTTATGATCCTGAAGTTAGCAGACATCTAATAATTTTTGGATTTTTTAAAAAACGATAAATTATGAAAAAAAAAATATTTAAAAAAATTGCACCTATAGTTTTTTTAATTTTCTACATGTGCATATTTTTAGTTTTTTTTTTTCTTCAAGTTTAATTGTTCAAAAAAAAGTCCAAAAATTTTCAATTGTCTGCTAACTTCAGTTACTGATACTGATCATTGTATTTTCAATGAAAAAAGCTTTAAATTTAATATAGGGGAGGGTGGGGCAAAGCGGCCCCCATGGGGCAGAGCGGCCCCCCTGAAATTTTGACCAAAAAAAAAATTTTTTTTTTTTCGACTTATTACTATAAATCCGATATGTTTGCGCATTTTTACCCCTACGCATGACATTTGGGGCAAAATGGACAAGCCCAAAATTTTGAAAAAGTGATTTTTTCATATTTTTATCGTCAAATTAAAAAAAAATTGTTATAATTCCACATTTCTAGCCCTACGCATAACACCTGGGACAAAATGGACCAGCCGAAACTTCCGAAAAAATTATTTTTTCATATTTTTCGGCCGTTTCTCTATGTAAGAGGCAAATTTGGTCACTAAAAATTTATAAAAATTAAATTTTTTTTTTTAGTTGATAAATTTTTGAAATAAAGTAAAACTATAGAATTGATTTTTTTTTTTATTAAATAACAATTAGTAATTAAGGTAATCGAGAATGAACGATTTTTTACGCTTTAAAAAATGTTTTTCGAGTAATATAAAACCAAAAATAGTTGTCAAGAGGAAGAAATACATTCTTAATGATGAAAACAATTTAAAAAAAAAAAAAACGAAAAAAAAAAATTTTTTTATCACTTTTTGAAGGGGGGCCGCTCTGCCCCACAAAAAAAAAAAATTTTTTTTCAGAATTTTGGCAAAATGTCCATAAATTCGTTCGAAATAGGACAAAAGTAAAGTGATCTTATGGTTGAAAGCCACAAAAAATAATAATTGGCTTAGGGGGGCCGCTCTGCCCCACCCTCCCCTACGTAATTTAATAATCAAGCTGGTATTAACGTACTTAAAATTTGTACTTGATTTTTAAATTTTCAAAGCAAGTATTGAAAATTCTAAAACATATATTGAATTTTAAAAATTCTATTTGAAATTTCATAATACTTATTTGAAAATTCAAAAAAAAGTATTTGAAAATCCAGTGTTAATTTGAAAATTCAAAAACGTGTATTTTAAATTCTATATAAAATTAGTATTGAAATTTCAAGCACAAATGTATGTGTTTATTGCGTTATATACAAATCTTTGAAAATTCAAACAATTTTTTTTAGTGTAAAGTCCAAAGAAATGAAATTGAAAAAAAAATGAGAATTAAAATAAATGAATGGAAATAGTAAATGTTAATTAAAATAATGGCAGGTCAATACCCTCTAAAGGTCGTTGGTCAATTCTACAATGGCTAATTATCGTGACACCAACTGCACTACTCGGTCTTTTCGACCCCTTACACCCAGTGCGAGCTCCCTCTACGGCGTCGTTACGGTTACGTTTGCGGACACGCTTCGGCAGCTTTACCCGGCCAATTATTACACTCGAATATGGACCATCAAAGGCGCAAACTTGTCACAGTGATTACGTCACTAAGCTACAAGTGGAATTTTTCTAAAATAATTAATTAAATCCCGACAATAACAACCGCCCACGCACCCTCGCTCAATATATCAACGCGCAAACAAATCATATGAAACTTAATTGGATACTCAATAATTAAAAATAACAAAATGTTACCGTCTATGTCATTTTGTAAATCCATAAGTGAAAATAATTAATAATGAATTAACGAGATAGAGAAACGAACGAATAAAATAAAAGAAAGTTGACGGAGCGCTCGATTGTCCAATAGCAAATTGAACATTTAAACTCTTTAATTGGCAAACTTTTCTCCTCGTTATTATTTTGTTTAACTTTATTTTTATTTCAAAAGTTACTTTGTAGCTGTATATTTCCATCGGAAAAATAAAATACACATTAATAATATTGCGCTGTTTATTGACGTTTTTATCTTTGAGAAAACGATAAACAAAAAAAAAACATTTTTTATTTTTAATGCAATAAATAAATTCGAAATAAATCGAGCATGATAAATACAGAGTATGTCAAGTAGAAATAATGATAAAAAATAATGTTACATTACATTAGACACTTTTTCATATATATGTGATAGCACGAGAAAAATTTTACAACATAAATTTATACCTGGATTACCGTATTTATAAAATTTTATTAGAAATCCGAAAAAAAATCTTTTAAATTTTTTTCAAGTTATCCCGCAATTGTTCAAAAATGAAAATAAAAAATTTTTTCCAATAGCATTCATATTATGCCAACTCCTTTTCTATAAGAAATTTTTTTTCAAAAATATATTTTAATTTATTTGAGAAGGCTATATTTGAAAAAAATAAAAAAAAATTGTCGAAAGCATCTGCTTGTGATAGAACAAATCGTAGAAACCAAATTATATTCTCGTTGTTCGTGATAGTAAATGGGAATTGAAGTTGTGAAAAATGGATAGACAATGGAGACTCGGGTAAGGATTGGAAGTAAAAGAAGGAAGGAGCGTCTGTGGTGATGGGATTGGAAGTGAAGGCAACCTGGAGAGGAAGGAGGAAGGAAAGAGTGAGGAGTCGTGAGGAAAAGAGACAAGAGACAGACTCGAAAAAGGATGAGAGTATAAGGGACAGGGATTCCCTTCCGGGTTCGTGGTAATGAAACAACGACCACCGTCTACCCTGGCCCTGGATTTGGCAGGGATCCAGTTAAATGAATCACGAACGAATGAACGGAGCGGTAACTCACGAGCAATCATCTATTCATGCGGTCAAGTCGTATGTGACACAAGTATCAAGCTAAGAAATTTTTTCGTTACCAATTCCGAAGCTCCGCCGCGGAAAATATTTTGCTTTTGTTCGTGTGTGGACTGAGGACGTACTTTTAAACGGAGAATTTGAATTTTAAATGAGGTCGAGTGACGTCTTGACGAAGAATGACCACGTGGATGATTGCTGAGGTGGTTTCTTGTTATTATCTCGGAGAATATACCGATGGGTTGCGTGAACTGGATAAAGCATCCATTACCGAACGTCAATTAGCTTAACAAGTTCCAGATAATGGGAGAGTATGGATATGTGTGCGCGCGTGTGTATTTGCGCATGTGGTTGGTTTATATAGAGATAAAGTGTCTGAATGGAGCTTACAGAGTGGAACAAAAGACGGATTTAGAGGATGTGGGCACTGGATCAAGTGTGGGGGCTGTGGGCGCAGATATGAAGTGTAGAGTACAGAGTACAGAGTACAAAGTACGGAGATGAGAAAGACATTGGAAATTGGAATGATGTAATGAACAGAAGAATAGTGCGGATGATTGTTGAATGTGGAGACGCGAGGCACGCTAGCGTTTATTGTCTTCGTAAATTAAATCTGACTAACGAGATGAAAATTATGATTTTTTGGTCTTCCTTTTGCGGGATTAAAAGTGTCTAGTGATTGGATACGGTTTTTTTTTTTAATGAATAGAGGATTTTATTAAATTAAAATGTTGATTTTTTTTGGATGTTCAAGTAATCCGGAAATTATTTTCGCTAATTTACGTTTTTTTTTTTGCTTCAAAGAAAAAACTTTTTGATTAAAACTACTGATTAATTTTTGAGATGAATAAAATTTTGATCAGCTTTTAATTAAAATATTTAAATTCCGAATAAACGCTATCTATTTATTGCTAAATACCGCCCGAAATAATAAAACTCGTACGAAGCAACATTACAGATATCGGTTAGTTGTCTCGAGCGCATTTCTGTCATTTAATTCACATTCGGTCGATTAGCCAGGAATATTGTGAGTTATAGCTTGAGGGTAAGCGATGCGTTTGGAATAAATTATCATCCGAAGCAGGATCCCAATCCCATCAGGCATCAGAGCACGGGCTCCAGGACACATTTTGAAACAGCTTAAACCCATCTAGCTCCTAAACCGATCTCGCTCATCTTCACTCTTCAGATTTCATGACACCATCATTCGTAACGTAACAGCCCGTGTATAACAGAGCAAACCCAACTCCGGAAACGACCTGGCGGCCTGTAATATCCTGGATCGTATCCTGTCGGACGTTAACTTCGATAGAAAGCCAGAGCAAATCTAAACCAGAGTCATTTCAGATAGACAGAAACCAGCAGTAACACAGGCTGCCCGATATTATCACTCATTTGTTGTGTTAGTAAGCCACTGAATCGTTGAATTGAATGTAATCGCTGTTATACATACGTATAAACACACATAGACATGATGAGATAGATATTGTATAGACGCGGCAGCAGCCAGTGTATAGACCACAAGATCATCTATAATAAACTTGGGAGAATTGCATCAGTATTATATGAAAGGACTTGGTATGAAACTAGTAATGGACCACAACACCCTCATATTCTAGCTTCCACACTGGCGAAGTGGTTTCGTTTAACCGAAACACGCTACTAGAGAGGAGATGATCCCGAATCCCGGAGAGGGGGATGAGAAGGATATTCACGAAACTGTTCACAGAAGACATGGGGTGGATACGAGCATCCCTAAAAGCACACGAGCTTTGACTAACTCTCTCTTGTCTCTGTTCATCTCCATCTCGGTCTCGCTTCTACTTGCTCGCGTTGGAACCCGACAGTAACATGCGAGTAATAATGCTTCAAATAATTGAGCAAATAGAGCTGGTTAAATATTTACTCTAAGGATTTTTATACTTTTTTGTGTGATGAAAATTTGTAACAAATTGTTTGTAATTATTTATTTAGTAATGTAAAGATTTAAAAATATAAGAAAACTTCATGGGGAATTCAAATAGTAATGAAAAAATAGTAACTCGTGAGGTAAAAATATAAATAACTTATGGAAGAAAGTAAATATAAGAATTTAGCGAAAGGTATATTTGTAAAATGGATAAAAAGATTTAAAAAAAACATTTACAGTTGTAAAGATTGAATGACAAAGCAATTGGGTGTGGGCTGAGATACTTAAGAGGGTCGTTTCAACCGGTGAAACAGCCTGGAACAATTAACAATTCTAACTTAATTCATTAAGTCGAGGTCGAGAGCTAGACCGCGAAACTCCTTGACGTGCCTTGGTCGCCTCTGTTGTTTTGCCTACTATACTTCCAACAGCCTCCGTTCTTCAATCTCCTCAAGGTTCAACGAGCAACTGCTTAACCCGCTAACTCGCTTACCTTCTATTCAAACTTTTACCCATATAGGTCACCGTTCAGCGATACTCAAGTGGGGAAGAGCGAAACAAATAAAAATAAAGACCAACTATCGAGGGGATGAAAAAACTCGAGGGTTTGCACACATAAAAGTTTTCTGATTTAATTACTGAGCATCATTAAATACTGTCTTATAAATTTGATATTATATTTATGGAACGTGATGGTAAACTTTTAATTGACAGTTTCGCTCGTTACTAATTGAAAGCTTTGTTAAGGAGCCATCGTGTTTGCCAACAGTTTTACAGATAAAACTTTTACACTATTTCGTGTTAATTTATTTATAATTTCTTCAATGGTTAGATGCTTAATTTGTAGACGTCAAGATATTTATTTAAATCCGGTAAATCCAATTCCGATCAGCTTAACCCTTTAGTAGATTTGCCGAAGGTTCGAAGCTGACCATTTGCTGGGAGCTCCGTCTTTGTTCGCAGTTGACTAAAAACTAACGCTTTCTTAATCCGAGCGAGGCTATATAGGATCTCTCCCTCCAGTAGACACTTTCAAGGTCGTAACAGCTAATGCTGGCCAATTAGAGACGGGCGAGGTGGTGGGGGTAAGCAGAGAGGGGGAAGTATATAAACGCGATGAATTAGGAGATTGTCAGCAGTCTTTAGTTGACTGAAGAGCTGACAGTATCGATAACTCTCAGGAATAAGACGAAGTAATTTTGAAAATATAATTATTGTTTGATGTACTTTTAGTCCAGCTTATTCCCAATTAAAAATCTTTTGATTAGAAATTTAATTGATAATGAAATAGATTTTAGTTAATTAAAATATTTAATTAATTTTTTGTCGTCGATTGAGAAAATATAAATATGCTATTATTTATTGTTTCTTTATTTACTTGTTTATATTTGTTTTGAAGTTTGAAAATAGAGACAAATATGATTGAGTCCTTTATCAATTGTATGTAGTGGCGATGGAAAAAATAAAAAATTCTGTATGCAAGAAAGCAAAATAACGTAAACAGGATATAAACAATGAATATTTGTCCACAAACACGAGTCATTGGTCCGGAAGGTAAAGCGAAAAAGGTACGAAAACTGGAAGAGAGCAGTAGGGGAGATAAATATATAGAGAGATGATTGTTTTGTTGGCATACAGGTGGGATATGTGCTGTCGAAATAAAACAATGTTGCGCGATGTAGAGCAAATATAAGGGGAATTCCAACAACTTGAATATCTCCACCAAGATATGAACAAAAAAATAAATGAGGAAAAAATGGATAGAAAAATTGGCATCGCGTATGCAATAACATGGCATTAGTCAATACATTGTCATTTGATGGATTTCATTTTTTTTTTTTTTGCAATTTTCTTTTTTTGTCGTTCGCTCTGGGGTGAATTTTGTAATCGAATGCACAACTTCTGACAAAGATCATACATGGTAAATGTTACTGTATTGCGACTGCATGTCAAAATTGACTTTTCAATATTTGCTTTAACTCTGTTGTGATATGCACCTGGTTTATTTTTTATTTTCCTAGACTTATCCTTTGATAGGAATAAAAATATAAAAAATATCGATGTTTAAATTGAAATTGGTTATTGGATAAAAAAAAATAATAATAAATAAAGCAATTACGGGAAAATAGTTAGATTTTTGAATATTCATAGCTTGATAAAAAAATACGTCCAGCCGATTTGAATTTATACTTTATCTGTAATTTGGTGTTGACTTTGTTTTAAACTCGGCAAGTAAAGCGGTAAATGGTTAAAAGTAATTTACGAGAAATAATTAAATAAAAAACTGACAAATTATAGCATTTGTTGAATTTTTGAGGTCTCGGAGAAGAGTCTGAGCCGTGGGAATGGGATAAGAGCCAAAACTAAAGTCGTAAAAGGAGAATCAACGATCTCACATCGGTTCTCTCTTAAACTTTTCACCAGTCTGGAAACTACGCTAGCAGTGGTAGTAATAGTTGCACCAATGACTCGAGTTTACACGTAGTTGATGTCTTACGTGACATTACCACCTGATAAAAGGGTGACAAGGTTAATTTCCGCCGTCTCCGCACTTCCTTTTTCCTTTTATTGCGACAATGTGTCGTAAAAAGCCAGAGCACAAATATACACCAGTCAGTCTGTCTATGCGCATGTATCCAGACACCTCCGAGTTTTCTACTCCCTGTAAATTTAATGACTACTCGTAAAAACCCTATTCTCGTTTACTTGAAAGAACCTACAGCTTTTGATGACACTCGACGTATTATCCACTAATTAAATCGTAATAACAATGCTGCTCATCAAATTACACTTCGCTTTACAGTTTTTTCACTCAAGCAATAATCGTCATTTTTATATCTCACCAAAACGAGTTACATCATTTTTAATCATGAACCAGATTCTGATGATTGGCAAGTAGTAAAAAAATTTCAGAAATTAAATTTACGATCGATTAATTAATTACGAGAACGTATTAGCTGATTGATATTATAACTCATGCACAAGTTAGTTAGTTATTTATCAGTATATATGTAGGTAGGAAGTAAGAGAAGCGTAAAATACCCCAAGGAATAATTCCAGCCGGTGCTAAACTTAAACTCAATTTCAGAAGGATGCTATAAGAGAGTATATCATCCTAATCTTAATTCAACGCTCGCCAGATCTCAGTATTCTCCAGCTCTGTCTTCTCATCCTCTCAGACCTCATCCACGTACTGTAGGCCCAGCGTGACAAATAGCTTTTAATTTCTGTGAGCCTGTTTACCGAGCTCACTCTCCTGTCGCCGAATTAATTGGCTCCCCCTTGCCCCCTTGCTCTTCTTAGCGGCGTCATCAGCGCAAGCAACCAACCAACCAACCAGTCAGCCGACATAGCTGCGTTATCTTATCGACGGGCACTTAAACGATCTAGCAGCAAGTTCTCTGTGATCACCATTACCATCACCAGTTGGAGGGTTCACTTGGTTGCACCGAAAACTCTCTACTACCACTGGTTCTACTGGTACAACTACAGCTACAACTACTGGCACAACTAGTAGCGTAAACTGTCTGGCCTAGAGAGGCTGCCATCAGACCTACCACAAAAGCACGAGGCCAGAGGGCTCTTTCATCCCCGAGCTAAGTATAGTCATAGTCACGGCTCGAACCCTAGTCTTGGTTCAAGGCAGTGGGTTCTAGATGCTAGGTACACAAGACGTCAGATCTGAAACAGTGATTATGAATGCAGACAGGCGTGTAAGCCTCTTCCGAGCAGCCAGATACTAGATACTATACCACTGTTTGTTCAAACCACAGTGTCCGACAGCGAGCCTGTTATCAAACCCCTATCGAGTCGAGACTCATCGAGCTTCGCTCTGTCAGCTTACATCACTCAAATCTGAGGTCACTCGCACTGTTTACTTTGCGCAAATTATTTATTTACTCTGCGTTCCCTTACCGATTAGATTTTAATTATTTTTGCTAGGCTTCCACAAACTTGCGCCCCTTAATTTAATCGCATTTACTTGGAATTATGAGATTAAATCCCGAGCGATTAAATTAACTCGTATTTATAATTCTGTATTGCTTATTTTCAGCTCTACATATATACATATTTATCCATATGAATATATGTATAGATTGAAGGTGTAATTATTCATTAAACAACTGGTGAGTGATGTTAATGCTGTGTATAATAGGCGATAGTTATTAAATATATATAATGTTAACTCAGTCGTTGAAACGTTTGCATAATTTAGTAGTTATTAACACGAGTTAAATCGTCGTACGTATGCTTAGAATTGTTTTGAATTTTAAACTCTGCTTGTGCAATATTTTATCATCTTTGACGCCTCAATCGTATACTTGACGTAAAGAAAAAATAATTTAGATCCATCCGTACGTGATTTCATTTTTCAAAATTACGGGTCTATTTTAAGCTCAAACAATTTATATGGATCCTGAAATTTGAAAAATTTTTTAAACATAACTTCGATCTATGAAGTTCAAAATTTTGATGAATTTGAATAAGACCGAAATTTGACCTCTTTTGTAACTTAGATCGACGTAGATTTAAACAATAAAAAAATTAGGTCTGCAGATGTAAGTACTGCAGGATTCAGGCCAAAGTCGTAGATCAAATTTTTTTTTTCCCGGGTTGGATGTAAAAGTGCACATAAATATATTAAAAAAGACGTACACTAAATAATTGAGCGGTTGAATTGCAACACATTGTTGTAAATAATAGACATAGACGAGTGGGAATAAAACCAGTAACTATATATCTGGAGTAATAAAAAATAAATCCGTTCTACTTAGGTCTATACTTGGATAGTGATTCGTAAATAAGTTAAACACGGCGCTTGTAGTTAAAGTCTCGAGTGAAGCCTACCTTGTAACCTTCTACTATCAAGTTCTGCGACATAAGTGTTGGTATAAGGTCGCGATGGAGTAGAGCAGAACGACAGGAACAATAACAACAGTACTAACAACAACAACAACAACAACAACAACATTTAACGACTTTTAGCAGCACGAATCTAAACCACTAAGCGCTATATATAGATTGAGTGGGTGCACATAAGCATAAATAGTACATTACGCGTTGCACGTGTACCATAAGCACCAGATGGTGATACACATATTGGTAAATCTATATCACACATATCTGCATCCACTTGGCTTCCTGTTCTTCTTCATCTTTGTCATTAATCGTTGGCATGTCTTAGCTCGCTTTTTTTCTTTTTTTTTTAACTTTATTTATTATTGATAAAGAAAAAATTGAATTGACAAATAGATTGGATGCATGAAATATTAAAGTGAAAAGTTAATAAAAAAGTTTATGTGCAAGCTAAGTGTATAGAGGCGAGTGGTCGATGAACGGTAAGCGCCAGGTGCCTTTATCGGTGCTCGCAGTTATTTCCAGCCTGGTTTCCACTGGCCCACATAGCGCCTGCTATTAAGGGTGGTACGACCTCCATCATCCCCTTGTGAGCCTCTCGCTTTATGGTTGCTACCCTTCGTCGATGACTATACCCACACATGTGCTTACTCACTCTAATTCACTCGTTTAATGCAATATTCTTCAGCCGGGGGTTTTTTATCTCTTGTCTACCTTGAAGCTTACACTTAAACTCGGCTTTGCTTTCCTCCGGTACTATATGTTCCTGACCTCGTGAATTATGTAGTCTATGTTATTATTGATGTGAATTGCTGCCAGGTGAGCTTCATTATCTCGAAAATGCACCTGTGTTTCTTACTTTTATTTATCGCTATTTAGTTTTTACTTTTTAATTATTCACTACCACTGGCGCAATAATTAATTTACAAGTTTAAATTTCATTTTTTACAAACTGCTCAATGTCAGTTCATACCGTCCCAGTGTTTTCATATTTTTTATTTAATTTAAATATTTATTTTTTTTTAACCCTCAAATTTTTAATTTACCGACAGGTAAATAATTTTTTTAAGAAAAATTGAAATTTTCACATTCGATTAATTTTTGGTAATAATCTTGAGGGCATATTTTAAATTTTGTGTCGCAAATTTTCATGCCCGGGGGGAAATCACCTTGGATATGATTTTTTTCAAATTTGATCTCTATTATTATTAATTGATAACTTCGTCATATTTTTTATTGGATTTTTTATTCAGTTCCATTATCAAAAATAAATTATAAGAATTTCTAGCTCATGAGCATGAATTTGATACCCAACTTCTAATTTTAGTAAAAAAATTTTTTAATTTGAAATAATTCCCGATATAAATGGAAAGAAATTTTTCCAGGTGAGTATGAAATATTTTCAAGAATTCCTAAAAAAAAGGTGATCTGGATTCCAACACCAGCTTTTATCGACTTACTATTAATATAAAAAAAAGAAATTAATAATTTGCAAGCAGACAAGATGAATACTTTATTTTTCAAGTACCAGAGAGAAAAAAAAAGAAGTAAAATAAAAAATCCGTAGAAATGTTGAATAGTATTTTAAATTGCTTCACGAATTGTGAATTTTCAGTCTGTTAGTCTGACCGAATTCCACCATGGCATTCTTTTGTTATTCGACCTAGTTTTTTATATTTTTATTTTTCGTAGCAACCTACCGACGTTTTTCACTTCATTCACTCTCATCATTGTCATACACTTTAATAATAATAATTGAAAAAAATATAAAAAGACGAGTCGTAAAAAATGAAAAATTTGAGTCAGGATTTTTCTTGAATTTTCATTTATTTTCACAGGAAAAATGCTAACCGAATAATTATTTTCGTAAAGGAAACTGACAGAGGATAAAAAATATTTAAAAGAAAAAAAATAATATGAAAAGTTTCAAATATCGCTAATTGGAAGACGAGGATAGTTACAAATTCTTGATAACGGTCGGATTGGGTAATTCAAGTTTTAACGAGCCCGCGGTCGGGTGAATCGTACTGGATCCTCTCCATCCCGAGCAACGACCCCGTTTGCTCTAGTGAAAGAACCCAAGAAAGGGGGTGGTGACATCAGCGCACTTTGGTAAATTCGTCACGTACATATAGACCCGATAACTTTTATAGCCTTCAATGCGATATCTTTTTCTCTTTCTCTCCACACATACGCTCTCACATACACATATCTATATATTTATACAGTTTCTTCCATCATTTCTGCACGCAGATTACCTTCCATACGTGAAATAGGAAACGTACTATCTTTCAATCTAAATTTTTTTATTGAAAACTAAAAAAAATTGTTTAAAAATAAATAAGGAAATTAGAGTATCAGCAAAATACTCTTCTGCCGAGCGAAATAAATTTCGATTGGTTTTGAAAAAATAAATTTGTCTACTTTCGGCTAAAACGAGATATTACAGAAAAAATTTCGGGTAATTCGTCCAAGTCTTTGAGCAAACATTTGACATCTGGGAAAGTAGATAACGGAATTCTCATTGAGCATTCAGTTGAAGAGCTTGTGGGCGAACTAAAAAATCTATTTACTGATGTGAAGTTTAAGTACGAGGACCCAGTAGGTGACTGCTCGTAAATGAGAATCTAGCCGGGGTTTAAAATTTTAAATCTGAATGCCTGAGTGTCAATTAATTGAATAATTACGAGTCATCGATTGGTACATTCTGTTAATCGAGTGATGTAATTACTCGGGAATTAATGATTGTCAGCAGCGATTTATTATTAAATTAATGAAGACTTAGGGTCATTAAAATTAATTGGGGTTGTTATCGGGTTAAAAATGTTTTCGAAGCCATTCAAGAGGAAAAAGTTTCTAACAATAGTGAGCAGTCTAAAAACGGCCACAAAGACTCTTAAATAAAGTGATAAATATTAGGTAACACAATCTCGATAATACTGAAAGCGAAATGAGAATCGAAGGTTGAATAAAAAGTAAAAAATTTAATAAAAGAGCAGAATAAAAATCGATTTATCGGAACGGGTGAACTAAGCTGTGTATTTAAGTTTCCGTCGGTTGTTCGTGTCCAGGAGAGTAGTAAATATCTTTAGCCTCCTATCATCCAAAGGTGGTACTCGAGATGGCACTTGAATCAGTGCTGCCTTCACCTTCCACTCGTATTTTTCTTATTTCTTCAGCTCTCTTGGCTCTCAACCGCCATGTTAATTGAATGGCGCGCCATAAATAAACCAGGTTTTGGGTTAAATTCTTCTTGTTGATACTTTAAAAGCCTTAAGAAGCCACGTAAAATGGAGACACAAAAATCCCACATTTAATGTATTTAATGCTTTTCTTATTTATTCTTTTTTCCTCCCATCACTTGCTCTTAAGACCTTAATGCCCCCCTTTTTTATTTTATCCACCCAAAATAAATAAGTTCCACCTTCACCGAAGAGCCCGAATAAATTATTGAAATAATTTTTATAAATAAAACCTCTAAAGATTTTTTTGATTTACACTTTTTCCTTCAAAATGTGGTAGCTATCTAGGAATGGTTTAATCCAAAGAGAATTCAAAGGGATAAAAGTATAAAGGTTGCATCAGCGTGAGCGAATTCATCAGACAGGCAGAGGCAGCATTGAAACCAAGGTGTCTTTTGTTAAAAGCATAGCGTAGCATCAGCATTTGTAGCCGCATTACCCAGTACCAGTACCAGTACCAGTAACAGTTTCTCTTCTTCAGAATGTACTCATCGTCGGAGAGTTTTGAGCCGCAAGTGAATGAGTTCACCAGCAGACCCGATCTGAACAAACAGGTAAACCAAAAGCCGGGCAACAGTGAATACCAACACTTGGCTTATGCTGTGTTTAATTTGTGCATACATCCACTGAGTTCGTCCAAAGTATAAGTACTTTGTTAACTCGGAACATACTTCCACCTATTCTATTACCGTTATTATTATTGTTATTGTTATTGTTATTGTTATTATTGTTGTGGCGGGTGTTATTCTGATGAAAATTATATTCAATCGAGTGATGAGATTTAAGGACAAGACAAGACGAGACGAGCATAGTTATCTAGTAGTTTGTGAGATAGTGTCAGGGCGATCGAATGTCAGGGAACATGGAAACTAATCTCTGTTCCGAAGACAAAGCTCCGACATTGTCATAGAGCTACAGTTTCTGATTCACCCCGGCGTCATAGAGAAGAGGGTGCTGGGGGCCGCTCGGCTACCGTATCCGGCGTTTCAGGTGGCCTACATCAAAGGGTTCAACAGCTTCCTGGGTTTCTGGACAGTTGTTGGCTCTATGGTTATAGTTTCGTCATATTTCCCAGGGGTCGGCTCCTGATGTCTTTGAATATCATCCAGACCCTATTGTATAAGTTTACGGAACACATGCTGACGAGCTGAAATTTGATTTTTATTTTCGAGATTACTGTTCGGGATTACGTTCGCGAACAAAATTATTGAGAAGATAATTGTATCCTTCAAGTATTAAGTTGATTATGGATTCGATATGAGTATTATTCATTTGCTTCGAAATTAGGACTATTTGTAAAATGTAATTTTCTGATGGGTTACCAGAGGATATGAAATTCGGGATGAGTGTAATTATCGTTGCATGGAATTATTTTTAATCAGTTGCTTTTTTGGATTTATGGATTCGTTAATGAAGATGGGATGTGTAATTAAATAATTGAAGTTAATGGATTTTAAATGTGATTGATGGTGAGCTAATTTTTTGAGTGTTTTAAATTTACAATTCGTTTTAAAAATAATTTTAATATATGGGAGAGTGGTTTATTTATTCAGCATCCAGGCTTTATTTATTACATGAAAATTTTTTTTACTTCGATTTTTGACGTAAATGTAAATGCTCTTGTATTTTTTAATATTTTAATAAAAATTCGGTCAATTTATTCAGAGTCAAATTATTTATACTTTTATCCGATAAAATAAAAAAAGATTTAATGTAGAGTTCTACAAATCCACTTACTTTAATTACAAATAATTTTTTTATTCATTTCCTGCCCAGCTCTAATAAAAAAAAAATTTGAATTTTTTCCACGACAAAAAAAATTACTAAAGCTTCAAAACAATTAATTATTTATAAATTGTAAATATGAAAAAAAAATTTCTGAATAAATATATAAAACCACAAGGTTAAAACATAAAATATACGGAGTATATTTATATGTATATATATTTAGATGCTTTTCGTCTTGACTATTCATGAATACGGTTTATTATCTTGAGCAAAGATGGATGAACATAGAGGATGCGGTGTTATGCACACATCAATGCTGTTCTAATGTATATATATATATATATATATATACACACGTATATATGGAGTAAAGTTACTGACACGATGTTTTGACGCAAAGGAATATAGAGAGAGAAAATTTACTGGGGTATAATGCAGACCCTCTTTCCGACAGCCCGGAGCATTTTACCATTGACGGGAGACGCGTCGGTTCGTACGTTAATGCCGACACCCCTGGACCTGCCTGGAATGATGCTGCTGGGTCGTTAATGCAATAGGATGGTAACACTACACCTACACATACCATACTATCACCTATCACTGTCATACATCCTCCATTAATACACTGGATACATTGATGCGTGCATGAAACACGGGGTTAAAAACCGACAGGTTAATTTTTAATGACGCGGTATAATATTTTAAAAATAAATTATTTACGGTCTAGTCTTTTGCATGCGTCTGGTTTGGAAAAAAAACAGTGAAAACTTTTTGCGGTTTGTTTCTGTCAGACGCGAGTAGACAAACTGTCAAATAGAATATCGGAAGTTTATTCCGGTAGGCTGACAAGAGAGTTGCAGACCGAGAGAGTGGATAAGAGAATTACTACAACTACGACTAGGAGGACGTGACAGGCCCAGCCCGCGGGTTAAACTGTGATTGACCGTTTAATCGACGCTTTAATTAAATCGTCCGAGAGAAATAACGCCTCTTACCCTCCATCTCTTTCCCTCTTGTTCCCTACCCTATTGTCTTAACAATTTACGTTAGAGTTTAATGGTCATGTCTAACTAGTTTTCAATCGCCGATTTAATTAAACCTTTTTTTATTTCATATTTTTTTGTTTTATTTGGGTTTTAATTTGAAAGAAAGTATAATTGTTATACATTTGAATTTGAATTTAAATTGCGTCCGAACAGTTGCATTTACGGACAATGTCACCTGATACTTTTTTGTAGGGAATTTAATTTTCTACAAAATTGTGTTCTTATATATTTGTCATATTTTCGATAGTTTCATCAGAATTTGAGTTTGAAACCTATAGAATATTAACGGAGTAATTCATAACTGATTTATGAACCGGATGCTTGAAATTAAAACTATGAGTTATTTATCAGAGATACGATAAAATTGCTAGAGATCAAATTTATAGAGAATTAAATTTGCTACAAAAAGTTGTTCTATAAATTTTTCGATAAACTCAATAATTAGCAAGTTATTCCAATTAAAACTTTGAATAATATTTTTTTAGAAAATATTGATGATTACAAGTATTGATTATAATTTTATCATCCAATTGAATTGCCGATAATTAATATACAAAATCGTTCAATTATTTAACATATAAATCCGACAGTTAATACGGGTCAATTAATAAAATAAAAACAGTTTATCAAATGGTTATAAATCAGTTAATAATTAATTTTAATTTAGTCTTCATAATTATCGGGCATCGGATAATTATTATTTTTTAAAAAACATTACGCGGATCGCTTGATTATTTATGCTAATTGATTTTTTACTGTGAAAATAAATATAACGTTCAATTCGAATGTGACTAATTAGTGAAAAATACAAAAAAAAAAAAGAATAAAAAATAATAATAATAAAAAAAAAAAAAAATGAAAAATAAAACAATATTAGTGTAGATTGTCAAGTGGCATTCTATCGCAAGTGAAATAGATAGGAAGTGAATTATTGTTGTACAAGCATGTCCTAGCAACCCCCAGAGTTCACCCCCTTTGCAAGCTTTCCACGTAAACTGAGTGGAGCTGCGCAGGTTTTGCACGATGCAATCGATTCTATTTTTCCCCGGCTTTTGTATCAATTGAGAATACAAAACGGAATCGCTGATACTTTAATGTCTATTTATTTTATCATTTTTTTGTCAACTGAAATTTTATAAATTTTTCCAGCCGACAAGAGGATTATGAGGTACAAATTTGTAAGACGGAATCAGAATTGTATTAAATGTTTCGTAGGGAAATAATAATTAAACTAAGGAACTTTCATCAAGGTTCGTAAATTCTTAGTTGCCGCTCGCGTACAAACTACCGTAGAGTAGCAGTAGCAGTAACAGTTGCAGTTGCAGTTGCAGTTTCAGTATCAGCAGCTAAACTACTAGTACACCCTATGCTGGGATTCGGTGTGGAGGTGCCAGCAAAGCTGAGCTAAATTAACGTTTCGTGTAAACAGAGAAAGGGTAAGCGTTGTCTCAAAGTAGTTTGCTTGTCTTCAGCTGGTTCGTGTAAATCTTCTTCCCTTGGTTACCAGAATGGACAATTCCACTCACTAGTGCTCTATATTTTATTAAGTACTGACTGTTTCTACATAACAACAGCCTGAAGACAATAAACTCGCTGAAACTTTAATTACATTTTTTTTCCACACGCTGAGTTTAAATCTTTTTTAGAAAAGCACAAATTTTGATATTTTTATGGTATCGAAATTTAGCTCATCCTAAAATCGATCATTTAGAAAAAAATTATTCATCGATTTTTAAAAAATCAGTAATTTTTTAAAAAATTAATTATGACAAATCAAAAAAAAAAAAAAATTATTTTTAAAATTTCGATACTTTGAAAGAAAAATTTGATACATTAATTGCTACGTTTAAAAAAATATATAAAAGATTTAAATATCGTTATCTCGAAATAAAAATTCTATACATTAAATTATAATAGATAAATGTGTACATTATGTACAAAAAAAAATTGTTATTCATAGAAATCCACGGAGGAAATCCAATCGTTGGAAAAGGATAAAACGGAAACGGTATCGCATAATAAACACATAACATGAGTAACATGGAATAGAGTTTGACGGTGGAAAACTAGAGAGAGAGAGAGGAAACGGAAGCTGGTGAGTTACCCCAGGAATTCAAGGCAATTCCAAGCCGACTGCAATACCTCCTCGATATGCCTTGAAGTAGAGAACCATAGAAGCTTCTGTGTGTCTTAGATCTTTAATGAGAAGGCTCTTTCTCGTAAGGCTTCACTGGCATACCCCGAATTCTAAAGCCCATACGGTCTCTGGCAAAACCATCAGCCGGCATTGAGCTTCGACTGTTTCTAATTAATTTAAATTAATCATCCCTGATTACTTATTGCTGATATTGTACATATTATTCATACATATGTATATAGAAGGCGAGATATTTACAGCCTTATTACTTATTATAGTGTAATATATATATATATATGGATGATAATGTATGACATGAATATACATCATCAGCAGTGTGTTTGAATCACATGACAAATTAATCAATTAAATTACATTAGAATTATATGATGATAATAATTTTAACCGCAAGCAGTAGCTCTTGAATTAAACAATTTCACCCGGGCTGTCACTTGTCACATGAATCTCTGTGACTTTGCTGTCTAAAAGCGCTTGCATCCATTCAAATTTAATCCACAAAATTAAATTAACAACTATACGATATGCGGATCTCATATATTTATGACACCCATGTTCATTTTAGATTATTTTATTTTTAATATATTCTATTTGTCACTATTAGCATTCCGGCATCGGATTTTCACCAGCTAATTTTTCCTCGCGTCAACTCAACCAGTTTCGTCTAAAATTATCCATCAAAAATAATAATTATTAAGCTTGATCTGCACTTTTCAGAGCTTCTGTCATTAAAAATTCAAACTCTATTTCGATTAATTTATTCAGAAGCTTCAATTTCCTCCTCTATGAAGAAATCAAGCCCTTGATGTTTTATTTAATCATAATTTTTGTCCCTTTTCTCTGACCCGACCAATTTAAATCTCAAAAGTTTCTCCAAACAAAAGCCAGGCCTTGATAATTTTTAACCTCCCAGAAATCCAAACAGAAAATAGGGGAAGGGGGGGCAAAAGGGGGTAGGGTAGGCAAAACGGGGTACCCCAAAAATTTGATTAAAAAAAATTTTATATTTTAAATGGTTTTTAAACATTCCAATATCACTTCTGTAAATATAATTAAGCGTTACTTTGAATTTTTTTTGGTAAACTTTTTCAAAAATCGATTGTCAGTTGAAAAATATTAATGACGTTCATTTTATGATAAAAACTATTAAAAATTTTTTTTTCTCCTTTTGTATCCAATAAACATGTAAAATATAATTTTTCTTCATGTAAATTACTCAAAAAAAAATTCAACTTAATCAAATTCGTTTAAAATCCAGAATTTTTTTTTTTACCTTTTTTAGGGGGTACCCCACTTTGCCCGCAGAGATGAAAAATTTTTTTTTTCAACGGTAACTGAAAATTTCTCCTATTTACTTCGAATATCATTAAAAAAAAAAGATTTATCGTATTTGAGTCCTCGAAAACTTGGTATTTCCTTTACCCCCTTTTGCCCCTCCCTCCCCTAAATAAATTAAACGTCTTTATTATTAAGGATAATAAAGTCTAACAGTATTAATTAGAACCCGTGACAATAATTAATGAATTAACAAACAAAATATAATGAAAAAATATTGTCCAGTGTCTGCAGGTAATGAAGTTGGCATAATCCAATTGACCTGAATCATCCGGTAATTTAACTCTTTTCCAGAGTCTGCGTCATCCTTGTATACTTAAATGTAACGGCTTGCTCTTCTTCATCTACTTCTCCATCTTCTTCTTCTTCTTCTTCTTCTTCTTATTCTTGGATCTTTAAATTTCTCCCTGGAATTATATTCTAGACGTCTCTGTATATTCACTCTTATACATCGTCAGCTAACTTAAAGGATGAGCAAGTACCTCTTTTCTCGCTCGTCAACGAAATCGAATAGAATTAGGACAAAAGTGGATTATCAGCCGACGAAGGTCGAAGAAAACTCAGCCAAAAAGGATCGTCGCGAGTTCAGTCCTTGCTTTCTGTTCTGGTACTCGCTCTTTTCCTACCATTTAACTACTATCTATACAGATATATATACATGTATATATAGTTAAGAGACTTTCTGAAAGCTAATTGAATTGTTGTCATTAAAGTAATTCACAGTTTCATCTCTATAGAAATTTATTATTATAATTATTATTTATTATTAATAAATGAAATTTAAAAAATATTTTAAACGCTAAGAGAATATAATTTCTGAGTGATTTAATTTGGAGCAGATGCGGCGGAGTCGGCGGGTCTGCAGAGATATTCTTGTGAATTTAATAGCAATGAAGAGGAAATAAATATGTAGAGGATGAAAAAAGGAATGGGAGTAAAATGTTGAAATGAACAGAATTACTAACAGTAATTTGTCGACAATAAAACGATAAATTGTCCGGGATTTTGTTGGGTGGGTTGAGTGCCAGCGAGTGGGAGAGAGAGGGCGAAATAATAAAGAGATGAACAGGGAGAATTTCTATTTCTATGATATAAAAAAATTACTGAGTGATAAAAATAGTTGCGAGTGTAGATAACGAGAGTAAATCAACAAAAAGTTAAGAACTACTGAGTTTAGTATTAAAATTTTTAACGGAAAAAATGAGAACTTGATTTTCTGACAACCGAGTAATGAGATTTTCGGCTGGGATTATTGTAATTTTTTTCTTTTAATTTGAGAAAGTTTGAATTAATATTTCATTCTTTCATTCGCAGATCAAAGGTTTTTGTAACTTTTTAAATTTTTTATTCATTAGAAATGAGAAGCGGAATAATAAATTATAATTATTAATTTTGTTCATTCATCACTTATCTAAATTATGTATGATGAAAAAAATGAAAATATATATTTTTTATATTTTTAATTTTATTCATATAAATTAAATCTATATAATGGCAATGAATTTACCGACAACTGCACGCACTCAGGCTTCAACCAGTGTCACGCTGACAGTTTTAATAAAACCAAATCACCCTCACTAGCCCCACCAGTTTCACCACCGACACCCGCAGACTACCACCATCAGCCTATAACCTGTGGTATTAACCCCATAGTGAGCACGTTCCAACAAAATCCCTCAGTTTTCATCCACTCCCATCCTCTCTCTCTCTCTGCCTCTCTCCCTTTCTCTCTCATCTTTAACCAATTGAATGCCACCCACAGTTTCCATTCAACAATCTAACCACTAATTTTTTTATTTTTTTCATAAAACTTTTTACTTTCAACCGCTTTGACAAAATAATTAAAAATTTCGTTCAATTTATTTTAGTTAAACTGAATAAATAATTAAATTTTTCATACTTGGAATTCAAATTGCGTCTAAACTATTGAACTTACGGATAAAGTCACTCAGTACTTTTTTGTAGGAAATTTAATTTCCTACAAAATTGTATTGATACATATTTGTCATATTTTCAATAGTTAAGCCAGAAATTAAATTTAAAGCCTCTAGAATATTCATGGAATCAGATTTTGAACTCCTTTATAAATTGGCTGATTCAAAATCAAAATTACAAGGTTTCTATCGCAGATACGATAAAATTGTATAGAAACAAATTTATAGAGAATTAAATTTCCCACAAAAAATGGCTCTGTAAATTTTTTTGTAGACGCAATAGTTTATGAGTTACTTTAATTTGAACTTTGGCTACAATTTTTCCAAATTATTTTTTGGAAAAATAATAAAAAATAAAGTTTTAATTAAATCGTTTGATTAATCGATTAAAATACTAATGACAAAGTTGAGTATATTAAACCGGAATACCTGATATCTGATAACATTCCCTGAGGGCAAAGTGGTCAAGCATAGGAGATTGTTAATGCGGAGATCAAGTGGATAGATTAGAAGATGAGTTTACGGATCAAGGACCAAGGGAATCATGATAACGTGATAAGCTATTCCATGGCTAAATACCGTTTGATATTTTAAATCATCCACGTGATAAGTTGACCAGATACAGATATAATTGCTATCGAAGAAAAAAAAAATTTCGCTCGCTTTCCTACAAGGAAACGGAAATGTCTCGTATGCAAAAGAGTTTTAATCAGCGTCAGAGGTGAAGAAGCCAAAAGTTGTGACATAGTGTTCTAAGCAAACAGTGAAGTTGATTTAATGAAAATTCATATTATTTATATATTTTGAAAGAAGAGATAAAAGATCCTTAAAGGTTAGAGCGGACGCACGAAACTCTAAAATTTCCCCGAGTGTCGACACGCAAGACACCATCGGGGCAAGAAGCTGCGGTGTACTGCCTCGGACAGACTCAACAATAAGACAATGGAGAACGAATTTACAATGGAGAGAAGGTACGCTGTCGTCGTTGTACCTGGCTTCTATTCATATTATTCTCGTTTCAGAAACACAAAACCCACAAGAAACACCACCGCGATGATGGATCTCGCGAAACTTTTCACAAACTTTGTTTTTATAAAGATACGTATTCAAGTTCTAAGAAAAATTTATAATACAATATAAATAGGACAATTCTCATTTACTTTTTTTAAATAAAAATTTATTTTATTTTAAATTTAACTTTTTAAAGGAAAATATTTTTTAACAATAAAATTATTTAAGCTCTGAACAATGACAAAGCAGCATTTAATGGCCGGATTAATTATGTCATTTTATTATCATTATTATTACCCAGGTCATAAATAAGTCTTTGAACTTAAATATTGTAACGACAAGTTTACCTGAATACAATTTTGTAAGGAATTAAATTCTCTATAAAAAAGTAACAGGTGACTTTGTCCGTAATTCAATTGTGAAGACACGATTTTAATTCGAATTAAAGGACACAGTTTTTTTTACTGGCTATTGATAATTTGAGTAGAAAAAAAAATTAATTTGTCAGTAAAAGATTCATTGCGTAAAGAAAAGTTAAGAAGCTAAAAATTAGTGTACGAATAGTGAGGACTTTGATCCTTACACCGAGAGCGCACGCTCACTGCCGCGGTAATAATTCAACCGTTGGTACTTCTCGTGCGCGACATAATTCATCCCCATTTATAATGCAGAGCTTCAGCTCTCCATTCACTCCATTCGTAGGAATTAGAACACAGCACACCCGGTTTTGACACCGACACAAGAAACTGCGGTACCCATGAATGTCGATGTCAAAAAGCGTAATAAAAAAATTTTTTTTTTAATAATAATAATAAAAAATAAATGCCTTCATGACACACGGGACAAAAGAGGAGCCATAGAAGTATCAGCGAATGAAATAAAATCCAAACATTTGGGTAGAACTGGGTATGTCTGTTTAATATTTGAAGCTTCGAAAGACACGTGCCCTGTATTTAACCAGTCAGTTGTTTCGTGTCACTTTTCAAACGAGTGTACTCGAGTTAACCAATTAGAGTGAGTTTCGTGGCAAGCGGCAATGATGACGAAAGCACGACTCTGCACTAGACTCTGCTGTCTGTATATATATTGCCCCGATGCAACTGTTAAGTCACTGGCTGCCACGTGACTCCATTAACTCGTTGTTTTCCGTAAGTACATTTGAAGTTAATTAGCAAGGGCGCTACGGCTATTCTACTCTACTTGTTTGGCTGTTGGCTGTTCACTTTTGGCTAATGCCGATAAACACTTAATTTATTTTAATTTATGCGACTTTCGAATTACTATTCTGTTCTAAAATCCTCGTTTCATTACTGCGTCAATCATTTTATTTATTTTATCAATTAAGACTATTGATTTCATTCAAATTGTCGAGAACATGGGTCCTACCATTTGTGGTCATTGCTCTATTTTTGGACATTTGCTACTTTATTTTAATGAATTTAAAAGTATAAGACAAAATTTCCATGAAGCAGGGTAATAAAAGTATTTTGTCGACTTTTGAAAAATTATCATGGCGTTTTTTACAAATTATTCTATTTGAAGTTTTCAAAGGTCCAAAAATAGACAAAATCGGTATCGTTAACGATGAAAAAAGATTTTATACAATTGTATAGAATTGTATATCAATTATATATGGACTATATATAATTATATATAGACTATATATAATTGGACAGAAAAAATGGCCCGATCCAATTGTATACAATTTGGATAGAAATTGTATACAATTCTATATAATTGTATACAATTCTACGGCTACCCCCCTTTACATCTCAGAAATAACATCTCGAGACAATAATATCTCAACAATAAAATCTTAGACAAAAATATCCCGGTCCAAAAATATCTCAGACATAAATGTCTCGTTCCAAAAATATCTTTGACAAATTGTTCTTCTTATTATTATCGGAAATAGGCTAACAAAAACGCGCGTAATCGTGTTGCGCCTTTTTAACAAGATTTGAACGTATTTTTACTCGAAAACAGTCTAAAACGTGCGTTTAAGGAAGTTAAACATCAAATAATGCATATATCATATTGAAATTAATATAGCGTGCTAGTCATCATATAGTTGAGTCTGTAAAAAAATTACAAACAATATAATATTTCTTTTCATTATACCGGCATAATAAAATTATTAAAAAAAATATTTTTAATGTGGGGGGCTTCGCCCCCCAACCCCCACCGGGGCTTCGCCTCTGGACCCCAGCTACCCCTTTTTACATCTGAGAAATAAGATCTCGAGATAATAATGTCTTAACAATAACATCTCAGACATAAATGCTAATTCTGGAGATCATACTAGCTGAGAAAATAATAATTGAGATATTTTTATACAGAGACTTTTTTGTTCGAGAGATATTATTAACAAAGATAAGATTTATGAGATATTATTTCAGAGATATTATTGCTAGAGATATTATCGGGGGTCACCCAATTCTACATATTGCAATTATATAAAATTGTATATGATTATATAGAATTGTATATAATTTGTATAAAATTGTATATAATTATATAGACTTGTATACAATTTGTATAGAATTGTATACAATTACTATATAGTTGTATACAATTGGATCGGGCCATTTTTTGTATATAATTTTATACAATTGTATAAAATCTTTTTTCATCGGATTACTCTACTGATATTTTTTTATTTGAAAGTGACAAAAGGAAAGCCAGCAATCATATTTTCCAAACCTTTTTGAAAATTTGAAATCAACTCACGAAAATTTTTTGATCAAATAAGTTAGTAAATTTTTGTTGCTTTGGTCAAATTTTTCTTCAAAAATTTGTCGGCTTTTTTTTCATTGAACTCAAATTTCCCAGAGTAATTTTTAACACTTACTAAAATTAGATAAATCAAAATCACTGGGTTTTATGACCTCAGTAATTCGGAGCCGATTTTAAAATGTATAAATAAATATATGTCATTCTATATAAATAGTAAATTATTTGAAATTTAATTACGATGCAATTTATTTGTAGATATATCACATAAAAATGATCTTAGAGGATTCAATTTATAATGCGATTTATTGAGAATGTCGATTTCGCGCTAAATTTGATAAATGTATCCGGATATTTTCAAATTATCACAAAAATAGATTATCATAATTTTGAATTAACTGTCAAATATTGTACTATTAATATTTGGTACGGTGGCATTCGTACGCCAGAATATTTATAAAATTTATTTATATCTACAATCCCCAATAATTTATTTAAATTCAACTGATATCAATTTAACGATAGACAATTATCTCAAACTCAGTATTAATATTTTATATCGCATATTTCGAGTTCAATTTCTCCTGAATCTTTAAACAAATTTCTATAATTCAACTTGCATCACTCAGATAATTTATTCCCACATTAAAATTCGCAATTATCAATGTAATGTCAACAACAAAATTAAAACCGACGAATTATCTAGATGCCACATAAATATTTCAATACACGTCAAAACTAATTACGCTTGTAAGGGAATTAAGTCATTTATCAAGAGCGAAAAAAAAATCTATAAATTAAAAAATTTTAATGTCGACACTGTGTCGGTGTATTTTTAATAAAATGAACAACAAAAAAAACGTAATAATAATAATGTGGAATAGCGTAATTACACCGCGTCGATGCTTTGATTCATTATTTTGTAGAGCAAGTTGGTGTAAGCAGAAGCATTATCGATTTTCGATATTAATATCTACCAATATTATACAAAAGCTAGTGATATCAATCTCGTCAACTGCAATAAGTTTTTTATAATTATATTTTTAACATAAACTTTAATATTACATGACATTTTGAAATAACTGTTCTTATTTTTTGTTGAATTTCGTTTATAATTTTTATTAAAATGTTGATCTAGGGGAGGGTGGGGCAGAGCAGCCCCCTTGAAATTTTGATCAAAAAAAAATTTTGTTTTTTTTCGCCTAATTACTATAAATCCGATATATTTGCGCATTTTTAGCCCTACGCATGACATTTGGGGCAAAATGAACAAGCCCAAAATTTTGAAAAAGTGATTTTTTCATATTTTTATCGTCAAATTAAAAAAAAATTATTATAATTCCACATTTTTACCCCTACGCATAACACCTGGGGCAAAATGGACCAGCCGAAACTTCCGAAAAAATTATTTTTTCATATTTTTCGGCCGTTTCTCTATGTAAGAGGCAAATTTGGTCACCAAAAATATATAAAAAAAAATTTTTTTTTTAGTTGATAAATTTTTGAAATAAAGTAAAACTATAGAATTGTTTTTTTTTTTTTTTATTAAATAACAATTAGTAATTAAGGTAATCGAGAGTAAACGATTTATTACACCTTAAAAAATTTTTTTCGAGTAATATAAAACCAAAAATAGTCGTCAAAAGAAAGAAATACATTCTTAATGATGAAAACAATTTAAAAAAAAAAAAAAACGAAAAATAAAATTTTTTTATCATTTTTTGGAGGGGGCCGCTCTGCCCCACAAAAAAAAATTTTTTTTTTTCAGAATTTTGGCAAAATGTCCATAAATTTGTTCGAAATAGGACAAAAGTAAAGTGATCTTATGGTTGAAAGCCACAAAAAGTAATAATTGGGTTAGGGGGGGCCGCTCTGCCCCCCTCCCCTACTAAAAACTTGCGGAGTGATTTTTTTAAAAAACTCCGAAACTCCGAGTGAATTCGGTTTTAAATAAAATCCGCAATCACTCCGAATTTACTCCCGATTTTTTACAGTGTAGTGACTAATAAGAATAATCAGTCGCTTTTATTTAAAGCAGTCGCACTTAAATTTTGAAATTTTGTAAAAATGTTGAAGAGAAAAACCCTAAAGTAACTAAACAAATAAAGCAGCTAGAGCATAAACCGTAAATACAAATGGAAAGAAAGGAATAAATGTAAGGGAAGAACGTTTTTGTTAAAATATATTTTTTTAGTGCTATTTATTTTTTTTATTCATTTTAAGTTTCTTTCGCTTTGTCACCATATTTCTTTTTCTTACTATCCCGAACCCACTGAACCGATATATCTTGTTTAAAGTTATCGGCTAGCTAGTTATCCTGAGTGATTGCTTCTTAGGCAGGTACATTCCGCCACCACCGGCAAACTCCCTGCGCCATTTGTGCCATCCTACTCGACTATTCTTATTCCCACTCTCCCCTGCCCTTCCCACCCCTTCTTTTTCCTGCTACTTTTTTCTCCTCATTCACCTCGGCCTCTCACTCCTGCCTTTATTTTCACCCATGACTTGAAACTCTACTTCACTCTACTCTACTCTACTCGGGGTACGGTTTCCTCTAAAGCTTTTTCCACTACTATTTTCTCCAGTCTCAAGGACGATAAGAAAGATAAGTCACGATTTAGAAACGTCTGATTTGTAGAAATGAGATAATAGACTATTTTTAACTATTTATTATCATTTTATTTTGTTACTATATATTTATTCAGAGCTTTTGAGAGTTTATTTCGTTTACGAGGTGACGGCTGATGGCCGGGGACCTTTACTACTCAAAATTAAGTGATTAGGATATGCAGAGTCAGACACAAAAAATGGGCCAAAGAAAACTGGGGCTTCGAAGGATCGGAAAAAATAAATTTTATGTTTGAATTAAGAATTAATTTCGCATTAAGTTCTTTAATCAAAATATTTTAAACAATTCATAATTTTTAGAGTACATGAAGACATAGTGTCACCTGCCTCCATCAGCTTCATGTCTCTTGTTGAAAGAAATATTTTTTTCGACACTTTTTTGAGGTTTCTCCCACAAGAGGACATCTTAATGAACAAAAAACGTTTATATTGTGTAGAGTTATTCCCAACAGATAAAAAGTTACGGGTTACTTTTCGAAAAACACGTAGACAGTGTCATCTGCCCGCATCTGCCCGACGTCGATTATTCAAAAAATAAATTTTTCTCAGGAGTTGTTTGGGGTTTTTCTACTAAAGGACATCATAATGAACAAAAAACGTTCATATTGTGGTGGGTTATTCCTAACAGAAACAAAGTTACGGGCCACTCTTCTTAAAAATGCATGGGCAGTGTCATCCTCATTTATCCTTATATGGGTCTGAACTCGAAAAATAAATTTTTCTTCGGACTTTTTCGGGTTTCTCCTACGAGAGGACATCATAATGAACAAAAAACGTTCATATTGTGATGGGTTATTCCCAATAGGAGCAAAGTTACAGGCCGCTCTTCAACTTCACCCATCCTCACCCATCTTCATATGGACCTGGACTCAAAAAATAAATTTTTCCCAGGACTTTTTAGGGTTTTTTCACTAGAGGACATCATAATGAACAAAAAACGTTTGAATTGTGATGGGTTATTCCTAACAGAAGCAAAGTTACGGGCCACTCTTCCTAAAAATGCATGGGCAGTGTCATCCTCATTTATCTTCATTTATCCTCATTCATCCTCATATGGGTCTGGATTCGGAAAATAAATTTTTTTAAGGAGTTGGTTGGGTTGTTCGTACTAGAGGACTCCATATTAAACAAGAAATGTTTGTATTGTGTAGAGTTACTCTTAACAGGAGCAAAGTTACGGGCCACTCTTCGTAGAAATACATGGATGGCATCAACCCTGACCTCATAAGTTTAAAATAAAAGTTTTCTCGGGACTTTTTTGGGTTTTTCCTATTAGAGGACATCATAATAAACAAAAAACGTTTATGTTATCTGGAGTTATCTCCAACAGAAAAAAAGTTACCTGCTACTTTCCATGAAAATATATGGACAGTGTCAGCTTCCTCTATCCAACTTATACTTGTTTCAATTAAAAATTAGGAGTATGCAAATATTAAAATTCTAATTAATTATTCAAAAATTCTAATTATTCGTCAGTTTTCGAGAAATAACAAATTCCAACTAGAATTTCGAATATTCGATTTTTAATTCACATTTGACGAATTAAAGAAAATTTTCAATAATTAAAAATCTGACGAACTACTTCTTCACTCCTCTTTAAATTATTAAAACCTATCGAAAAATCTAATTGAATATCTAAAAATTTTTCTGCAAATAAAATATCTCAAAGGTAAATTAGTTTAATAACTCAATTAAATGTGTAAACTTAGATAGTTAGCATGAAACAATATATAAGTAAATGTATCTAGTAGTGCAGGAGTGTGTCTGAGAGTGTAGTGCTGGGGTCGTTATTTACCCTGACTGATTGCCTGGTAGTCTAGTTCATTCCTGTGGACTTTCGATCTCTGCCAAGGGCCTGAAAGACTCTCTCCATAGCTCACAATACCGTAACAAGTGACTCAGAAAATGGGAGATAAAAAGCACCAGTAGAAAATGAAACATACACATTCACCTGCACACACACACACACACACACACTCACACTGACGTGTAACCAAAAATACATCCATTACCCGAAACTACAGTAGTCGTGGTGGTTAAAGTAAATAGTAGTAATAAGCATCAGTGGTAGCGGTAAATGAAAGATGAAACAATGGATGAGAAAGCACTCGTGACATGATGATGGACAGTTTTTTATTTTTCTGGACATGCCCAGAGCTCGCTGAGACCTCTAAGAGCCGAACAACAAAAAACAACAACAACTAAAATAAATATATATACCTATATATTTATCGTTTCTCTAGCTTTACTTGTTATTTGTGTTGAATAATGGACTTTGAGATAAACTTCGAGACACATAGACAGGTAATTCTTTTCTTGTCTGAACTAGTTCACGTGGGAAAATTTATGGAAAAACACCGACGGTTTATTAACTTTTTAAAAACACTTTTAATTTTTAGCGTGCCCATAATGGACCGCGTGTAAGATCTCTCTTTAATTTCCATCAATGTCATAAATTTATCTAGATATTTAACCGATTATTAAATTGAAAAAATTGAAATTTTATTTCTGAATTACGCGAAAAATATTTTGCGCACTTGAGTTTTCATTTAAAAAATTATAACAATAGTAGATAATTAGAAGAGCGAATTCAAAAAGTTGGAAATTGCTACCGACTATTGGATTGTATCAGCTGACTTCAAAAAAAAATTTTTTTTTTTAATAATTTAACGATAAAAACTTTTCCGTACTGTATTTTATTTCTAACAATGACACGAATACAAATATCTTGATCAGCATTAACTTTTCCCAAGTAAAAAAAATTTTATAACAGTGGACTATTGTAAAAATTCGCCCTCGAAGATTTTACGTATTTTATTTAAATTCCCTTTATCATATCCATTGGCGCGTATTAATATTAAGCAAACCGTATCGCGGGGTAAAACTTGTGCATTATAAATTTTAGACACGATTCAGCTTTATTCCGGTTTTAAAAAAAAATTCAGATATTCGAGTGCCGGTTGCTCTCAACTGGGTACTTTGCCGCTGAAAACGGCCCTCTTGACCCGCCTTAGTCTTCGTCCTTCAGTTTTTACCTTCACTTTAACTTTAACTTTAACTTTAGCTCTGCTTTAATTTCAAATCCAGCAGCATCGCCCGTACGAAAGAGGAAACGCGAGGGAAAAAAGTGACGCGATACCCAAGCGATAAAATTAAAAAAAAAAAAGGCTTTGAAGCCACGGAAATAAGTTATGTAACTAAAAAATATCTGGAACGTAAAATAATAATTTATTTTTAGCTTTGAAAAATTTTCTTTTCGTAATTTAAACTCGAATTTTTTTAGGGACGAAATCAAAAGCTGAAAGTCGGTCGTCAATTTTTTTTTTGAAAATCGTGATTATAACTAATGCACTAAAAAAAAAAGTTAATAGTAATAGTAGGAGCAGTAAAAAAAATAAAAATAAAAAATAAAAAATGATTACCTGATCAAAATGACAAGAGAATGGCAAAGAGAAAAAAGTATTTGTGAAGTGAATGAAAAAGAATGAAATAAAAATTAATGTTACGGACAGAGCGTAGCAGGAATTTTCACATTACAACTACCACTTTACAACTACTAGCTATTGCAACAACTACTACTGCAATTCTGACTTTAACTCTGACCTTCCCTCTGATTACGAGGAGAAAAAAGTCTCGCGGATGGAAATTCATGGGAAATGCATGGCCGAGCGTTCTGTCGTTTAAAATAAAAGTAAAAAAAAAGAAAGGAAGAGCAGAAAGTAAAAAACAAAATGGAGGGCAACGAAAAATTAAAAGTATTAAAAATATGTAAAATTTTATTCCACTAACTTTTGAGTGCTATATCTATTTATTATGAGATTTTGATCATTATTGTGCGTTATCTCGAATGAGAAGCTCCGCGATTGTGTTATTGCGGAATCTAGGGCGTGGAATTAAATGCCAGGTTTATTTTTAATGCACTTTGTTTGAGGTCAAAGGGATTCTTTGTAGAATGTAAATGGTTTTTTGCTGTGAATGAAAAAAAAAAAAAAAGCTGAATACAAAATTGAGAAGGAGTAAAAGGAGTAGAATGTTCTTCATAATTTACAACTGCGACAAACGGAAAGTGTGTTATTTCATCTAACTTTTCACGCTGTCATGGTTCTTTAGCGCGGAGAAAATTTTATGAATAACGTGAATTTGTAAATTATATTGTAGAAATTTTTTTAACTTAGTATTGAATGTCAGGGCTGAGGAAGGGTTTTAATTTAGTGCAGAAAAAAGTTGATGGATTCTAAAAAATGCAACTTTGACACTCGACAAAGTTAATCTAACTTTTCGTGCTGTTAATACATTGTAGTAAGAAAGAAAAAATCCGTCGCTGGAGAAAATTACGACGGCATGGAATTTTGAAAAAAACGACAAAATTATTATTCCTGTGAACAACAGGAATTTCTGGTTTAACGAAAATTAAAATGAAGTATTGGTCTATTTAAATTCACGACGAATTATTTGGGTAATTTCTGAGCAAGCAGCCCCATAAATATTTAGTGATGACAACGCAAAAGTGCTAAAATTCAAACTGTTTTTAGTGTCTGACAAAGTTTAAGATATGACCTACTGGGAATACTTTCGGTTGCTTAGCCTAACATCGCTTCGAGCAAGATGTAATCCGAGCTAGGGTTCTCAGAGCTTTATAAGCTATAAATGTGCTTCTACATACCCAGTCCAGAAATAAAAATAAAATAAAAACCAGGCGAGCGGATATCGAACGACGGACGCATGATCGTCGTTCAGAAATCGCTTCAAATGGTTCGAGAAATTTCACAGCCTCGATAAAACATCTTGATGATAAAACCTGATAAAATTATAATAAAACTTTTTTTTATTTCATTTATTTTGTTGTTTTTCAAGTCACCCAAAATAAATTTAATAAAAATTTCTTTGCTAAGTAAACATAATTAATAATTATTAATAGTCAGTAAGGTTACGAGGTAAGAGATAAATTAAAAAGGGGTTAACAGCTATATATATATATATTCATTGTATCAAATCCCTTCAACTTGAGACTTGAGAAAGGGTGAAAATAATACCTCGAGGCTTAAGATTTCAACGATGTTCCATATAATTTAAAAATAATTTATTCGGGAGCATTACCCGCGTAAAGAAAATTCTTCCTAAAAAACTTCATAACTTTACTTCCAAATTTGAGACAATTCTGAACTCTGAGATGATCATTTTTAGAAATTTGAAAGATTCAAAAGTCTAATAATTTTCAATCTCCAGGCGTCGTTCTTGAAATGTTGTTACGAAAAGTCAAAAAAAGTTCATATTTGCTTAGTTTTTTTTTTCTATGTTCTTGAAACCAGAAAAATTTTGAAAACGAATTATTTTTACTTCAAAAAATTAGGAATAACGCCCCTGGAAAATACTCAATTTTTTTTATTCTCAAATGTTTCCAAAATTCCAAAAAGGATCAACTCAAAGTTCAGACTTTGAAAGTTCGCGGTTATGAACTTTTTTGTAACTTTTTTATAACGAATTTTTTTACGCGGGTAACGTGTAAAAAAAAAATTATAAATGAATTAATGATTTAAAAAAAAAATAAAAATTATGTTCAAGTAGAACTATAGAGTAAAAAAAATAAAAAATTAAAAAATGAAGGAATAAATTATGAAATTCGGTGATTGAGTGTATGGGTTAAGTTTATTTAAAAAATGAAACTAAAAAAAAATTCTTTTTGTTTTCAAGTGGCCAGCAGGCGAGGCACTCGGTAAAATTTTTAATTGGAGGTCTCGGAGGAGTTGTTGAAGGAGTTTCTTTTGAAAAAAGTGAGCGAGAGCAAGGCAGCTCTGCGGAGCATAACGCGTAAACCAGAATCGAATAATAATTGTGTAATCGCTTGCGACTTTGTAAAGTTTGCTAATAGCTTAAAACAAGTAATTCCACGGGCTCTGGTCCAACTCCTTTTTATTTTATATACTTTGTTTTATTTTATTTTATTTAACTTTTTTAAAACTTTGTCTGTTTTATTTTTGTTTAAAACTGTTTTATACATTTACTCTGGTCACTAAAAACTTTTATGCGTTTGCGATGTTTTCTCTAGCTTCTTATATTTTATTTTTACTGTTAGTTAAATACTAAAATGGACAAAAACATTTATAAAAACCAATTAACGCGAGTTGATCAACTATTTTTGTTTAATTAAATTTTTTAGCTTATTAGCGATTTTAAATTCACGATTTTCTTTGTTGCTAATTATAATATATAAATAATAATAATAATAATAGTAATGATGATAATGTTAATAGTTAGAAGCTACTTAGAAAATTGTTTAATGCTACTTAAAACTTCGTCAGAGTATCAGAAGACTTAAGTCTTATTTCAAATTTGGAAATCATAATTTTCAAATTGCGTAATGGTATCAAATATTGATAGTCCTTAACGAGTCATTAAATTGAATTAATAATTAATAATTAGTAATTAATTGGATGTTCAAAATTAATTTCTATAGATATTTATAATGCAATCACTAGGAAAAGTCTTAAATTTTTCGCTTAGAATTTAAAAAATGAGACAAGATTTTAATTTCAATTGACACAAAATTTATGATCCTAAAGTTAGCAGACAATCAAAAATTTTAGGATTTTATTTTGAACAATTAAATTTGAATGAAAAAAGAATCTGAAAAAAATGCACGTGTAGAAAATTAAAAAGACTATAAGTGCAATTTTTTTTTTAATTTATCATTTTTTGAAAATACAAAAATTACTAGACGTCGGCTAACTTCAGTATCATCAAAATTTTGATTTTTATAATAAACTTTAAAAAAATGTACGTATTTATATATTTAATGGTTACTGTTGTTAGTACTAGCATAATTTAACTGCACATATATATTTTTATCTCATAACGGCGTATAATCCGAGCAAGGTTTCACATTGGCTGCATTGCAGCAACGTATACATCACTCGCAACCACACCAAAATCTTTTGTCTTCATAATATTTATCCCCGTCGAGAATGTCGCGAGTAATGGAGCGTACCGATCCCAAGAGACATAAAAGCAAAGAATAAGTGGCATTTCAAAGCACACTAATCTTTTGATTCGATTTACCGAGTTACCACTACACCCCTATTTACCCCAAATAATGTAATATAATAAAAAAAATACATAAATCGAATCAATTGCTCGAATTTTATATACACACTCCCATAAAACTCTTTGCTCATTTTTTTACGTCTAATAAAAAAAATCTATTTAAATAGTTGATTAAAAAAATCCACGGAATGAAATAAAATAAAAAATAATTGTTATTTAAAAGTAAAAAGACCGTTTTTAAAATATTTTTATCGCAAAATATCTCATTAGTGTCTGACATTAAATCGAGAAGTTGAAAATAATAATAGTAAAAAAAATAAAAAAAAAACGCGTCGGCATAAAATTCAGCAAGTAACAATGGGGGAAGAGAGAAAATACCTCGAGACTTGAACGATGCGCTGCGCGATGAGAACGAGAGAGGAGAGAAAACGGGGAATGAGTTTGTGTCTGGGGTGAGAAAAAAAAAAAAAGAAATAAACGAGTAAAATAAAAAGAAGGTGGTGGGATAGAACGTGAGGGAAGATAAAAAAAAAGAGGACGATGAGTACGACGAGAGCCAAGAGGAACGTATGTGAAATAACGTCGTCGCAGTGTGGGAGTTAAAGTGAGTTGAGGGTGAAGAAACACGGGGATGTTTTATTCGCGACTGACGCTCTCGCGGTCTTTCTTCAGTTTTAGTTTTGTTCACTCGTGCTTGGATCTGTCCCACTCTCTTTAAACCCCTTTGGAGCAGCCCCTTATTCTGCACTCGGTGGTTTTCTCACTCGCTCTCTCACTCTCCCGGTTGCTCGCAGGTGTCTGGCGATACTCCAGGGGAATGAACGAGCTAAAGAATCTCGTCGGTTGTAAACGCGAGGCACATCTGCACGATCGTTTTCAATGCATCCAATAATAAAATATAAATAAATTAATTTATCGACAGTTTCAAAATTATTTAGATAAGAAAAATTTTTAATTTATTTTTAAAAATTATCATTAATATTAATATCAAATTTTTATAAACTCTGTGATTATTTTTTTAAAATAAAAAGTTGATTGCAAGCTATATACGTCATTTTGTTCACACCCTTCGCTACTAACCTATGCATGGAGTTTACAACCCATGCAAACGGGCGCACCTTAGACACAAAGAAAAATGTACATATATATATATGTGTGCTTGTTCACGGGGGATGAAGGGTTGTAAAAAACAAACAACGACAAGTGACGAGAAAAAAGGGACGGAATAATATAAGGAGAGTTTTTTCGCGCGCAACTAGTTCTCGCGGTGGCGAGCGACAGCGGAAAATTACCTAACATGCGACACGACCACCAAACATATATCTATATATATATTTTCAGCATCCGAGTCTCGAGACACTGGGGGAGCTTTAACGTGCACCGAGAGTTAAGTTCTTACGAGGTAATTTTCTAGGCTTCAATTCAAACCCTTGTACTTAAGTCTTTAAATATTTTTTTTTAATTACTCGGAAAAGCCACCAATTTAAAAACTTTTTCATCAAAATTACGAGATACCCTTTTAATTTTAATTATTTCGTTAACTTTCATAAATAAAATAGTAACTTAACTATACAGTGAAGGACCAAATTTTGTTTTTTTTCGTTTCTTTAAGTCAGCCCATTTTGCCCGGAAATAAAAAAAAATTTTTGATAGCAATATTAATTTTCTTGATACATCAAAATATAAGAATCCGTCACTATAATTTGAGTTTTAAGTCCAGAAATTTTTTTCAGTGGAATATTTAAAGAATTGAAGAAAAAAAAATAAGAGCGACTAATAATCGGTCGAAACACTAATAAATAATTATGATAATAATGAAAAAAATGAATAGAAGTATAAATTATTAGTACGTATGAGTTAAACTATAATTGTTCGTAGACTGTACGGTTCAGCAATTCAAAGTTTCCAAACTTTCGCCATTTTGAATCGGCAAAAGTAAAGGAGAATCCAATTAGTTAGCAATCTACCCAATGATAAATGACACGCTTGGTCAGACACTCAATTACATATATATATAGACATAGATATACTTATATAAACGGTAAATTATTAAAAGCTAAGAATATATACATATATTCTTCTTCTTTTTCGTTCACTTGCTCATTTATATAAGAAAATATTTTCAACTCCGACTGCGTCCTTACTCTGGCGTCCGCATTTCTTTGATTATAACTTTTTTGAAATTTTGATTGGTCCCAGGAGAGCAAAGAGAGAGGGAGAGATGTGAGAGCGGAGTCTGTATGAAATAGTGACGGCAATACGTTAAATTATAAGCCGAAACTTTTGGTATAGTGGAAAACTCTTCTTAGGGGTCTATATGTCTTATATCTATCATCATATAATATATAAGTTTATGTGTAGGTTGAATAAGGAGTACAGATTGTAATAAACTAGCGAATGGATAAAAAAAAGTTTAAATTTTGCACGTTAGACTGCACTCGAGGATTCGGCAGATAAAAAATGTGAACCTTATTTTGGTGGCACAAAAATAACTTTAGGGGAATTATTAAAAGGAAAAGGATAAAAAAAATGTTGAGTCAGTAGTATATCAACTGATGCTTTTGATGTAAGTACGCTTCGCAAAAATTTTCGGATATAAGAGAAAAGAAAGTAAAGGATGGGGTAAAAAGTAAAAAAAAGAAAAAAAAATGAAAAATTTGTGGGGTGGAATCGCAGACAGTGTGAAAGGACGAATCCACTTGATCTTTCCCGTTCTTGCTTCATCCTCCCTCTTTCTCTGGCGCTCCTGTGGAGGCTCGCCGGTTTGGTCTTTCTCTGGCAGCCACCCTCGGAGGGGTGGCCGCACACACTGAGCTGGGAAATCCGGACGCAGAGTCAGCAGGATTTACCCATTCCTCGACATCCGCCCTCGAGCGAAATCGTCGATTAGGAAATGCCCACGAGTTTCAACTTATCAAAAACCCAACGGCCTTAATTATTGTCGATCAAGATACGTAAAAAAACTCTTGACCCGAAAAAATTACGTGCGATTCGTTATTTTTATAACGTTTTCGAAAATTATAGGATAATTTTTTGAAAATGACTTCATTTCTTCATATGAATACTTTCGTTCTCTAAATTAATACTCCTCTTAAACTATTGCGCTTAGAAAAAAAAGTATAGGAAATCATTTACAGGAAATTTGATTTTCTAAAAAATTGGAGTCATAACATTTTTTTGTATCTTCTGTAGTTTGATCAGAATTTTGATTCAAAGATTTGAAAATTTTGATAAAATCACTGCTGATACATCAAGCTCGATAAATAAGAATTCTAGCTAAACTATTAGATATACGATCGAAATATATAAACATAAAGTTGTAGGAAATAATATTTTCTATAAAAAATGTCTCTATAGATTTTTCTGTACAGGGTTTCTTTAGGATTTCTCTAAGCCTCGATTTTTTCCGAGTTATCAATATTTAAAAGTTGACTGAACTTAAGTCTCAAAAAAATGAATGGCAATAATTATTAAAGTAACTTTATTTTTTAACTCGAGTAAAAAAACGAAAGGAAGCAAAGTACTAGTGTTACGAATAAAAATAATAGTATAATATAATGATAAAAATAAATAAACAGGAGATAAAAAAAATTAAAAAAGGATTTCCATTGAAAGAGGGCAACTTTATTTATCTGGTATACCCACGATAACAATAATAATGATAATAATATCGAGGATCCAGAAACGCACACACTCTCTTTGGTTATTCAAATGAAAAGCTCAATGGTGAGGATGAGACTCCGCGCAGTTGGTGAACTAAATCCCCAGAAGGATTGAGAGAAAGGCATAAATGTAACTGAGGGATGAGGGACCGGAATGGAGAAAGCTGTGTGGAGATCTGAAGAGGATGAACGGAAGTAGGGTGAAGATATTGGGAGGATGAGACGAGGGATTTAAAGGGGTGCTGAATGAAAGGAGGTGATAGTGCAGAGGGTGATCTGTCGGTCGGTGTAGTTGCTACAGAAGAGGAAGTCTAGAAAGAGGAGGGGGAGGAGTTGAAGGAGGGAGGAAATGATTGGACCAGGGTATAGAGAAACGAGTAGTGATCGAAGGTCGAGTTGGGTGGTAGCGATTAAACTCGACGTGGCGCGTTAGAGAGCAAGGGAAATCACAACGTAGCCCTGGGCTACGGAATCTTGTTCACTGGCACTCTCCCTTGACCCGAAAGTTCGCTAAGTAAGGAGCTCTGAATGCTCCCATTTCGCTCTGGTGCTTTCACCGCACACTGAACAGTCAACACCGAAAACCGTTGCCCCATCGAACAAGATCAGACGGGTGGTAGTGCGATGGCTGATGCTGGCGTTGAAGCCCAAATTAATTCCTTCCAACTTTGCTTTACGCTTTGATGAAACAACCGACAGAACCCTAAATTAAGACGGCTTCTCAAATATTTCTTTACACTTTCTCACAACTCAATCAAATATTGTTATTTTATAATTTGTCAGACATGACTGGAAATAATTGCTAATTTAAAATATAAGCGGTAACACGATTATGTAAGACGCTAGAAATTTAATCAGGATCTTTAATCCCTGGAACGGGTACAGGAATTTCGAAGACCGCAATTTGGGTTTTAATTTTCGTACTAAAATGAAAATTAATTTATTTTATAGACAGTAAGTATTTTAGTACGCATTGACTTAATTTTCCGGAAATTCGTGTAAAAAAATTATTGATTTGAGACTTAAAAATTTTTTAGAGTTCGAGTAATTTTTTATTTCGATAAAAAATGAATATTTTTTTTTTTTGAACCATAAAATAAAATAAATAACAAATATTGTAATTTTATTCGAGAAGAAAGTTGATGCCTCAATTCAATATGACAAATATAATAATTTTTTTTGAATATATCATTTTTATTGTGAAAAAAAAAAAAAAAAAAAAAAAACAAAGAAAATGTATATAAGATATTCTTGGGTATTTTATGGGTATAAAAAAAGTAAAAAATTGGAAAAGCTAAAGGAACATATCTAGAAAATGTTTTTTCGATCCCTTTTCTACTGACATTACTTTCATTCCAGCAAGCAGCTTACACACCCTTCCAATGCATTCCGAAAAGGGCTCAGGATGTCGCCCTCTCGTCTTAGGACATCCGCTGGGTGCCGTGTGCCGTGTGATCGAGATACGCCGATGGTCTTTTGAAAGCCAATATGGCGGCAGAGTACGAAAAAATATCGAGGTTTTTTACAAAAACGCCTGGGAATAAAAAAATTGATCCGAACTACAATCGGCTGACGACAAATAAGTTGACTACTAAAATCACAACCCAATATTTTATTGCGTGTATCAGAAATAACTGAGGAGTGGAATTTTTTAAATTTATGAATGGGTATTGATTCGAAAAAGTATTTTTATCTTGATACTTTTTTTTTCAAATGAATATTGCCAGCGGAAACAATAGCAATCTATTGGAATAAGCAGTTTTCGTCGGATTTTGTATTGGACTATTTTAGAGAGGAAGTCGGGGATTGTGTTCAGTCATCCGATAAACCAGTATCGAGAATCGAGATTCTTTAAAAACCACAAGGGAATCTCATTGCCGGAGTCAACTAGACATTTGTATGTAGACAGAGCATTCACGGTTATTTTTTTTTTCTTTTTTTTCTATAAAATATTTAAAAATTTTATAAAAACGGGAAACTTAGAAATTTTTTTTTCCAAAGATTCTAAACCGAAATTTGTCTAAATTTCGAACCATTTCAAGTACACGAAAATTGAAAAATTATTTATTATTTTTAAGCTCGATTTAAAAAAAAAAATTTTAATAAAAGTTGACAGCTCGTCTCATCTTTCATTAATTTGAATATTTCTCAACTCTTGATGATAAGAAAGTAAATGAATTTTACTATTTTATTACATTTTACTCGAGTCTGTGTTTTACCTTAAGATTATTTTCAATTTTTCAATAGTGGATTGCTTGGAATAAACTTCTTATCGATATTACTTTTAAGCACTCGAAGAATTTCAATAAGTAGAGCTTGAGAAATATTACGATATAAAGTGTATAAGATACTCACTTTCAATATCCGACGAGTGGCTAAAAAAATTTATGAAATGCCGAATAAAAGTGAGCTCGCATTAAAAATAATAATCAGTTTAGATTTATAAATTGGTGATAGTTGGTAAAAAATGAAGACAAATTACTGTTAAACGGATTGAACAAGCAGCCAACAAACTGAAGCATAAAATCGATAAATAATATAACGAAATCCCTTATGATGCCAGTGGTTTTAAAGAAAAAAACAAGCAAGTAAATTACTTGCCGTTGAGAATAATCTCGACGACGTTGAGTCTCAAGTCAAAGAATCTCACCCTCGGGAGTCTTTTCCGTTCATTAACCGAGAAAAGTACGACGACAGGATGACTAAAAAGTCGGGCAAAAGGTAAAGGTAAGAACCAATGGCTTGAATCCTCTCCTATACTTTTGTCTCTCAGCTTATTGCTTTTCTGCACTACAACCTTTTATTCATTTTCCTCCCTGGCTCTTTCCCTCCCTTCTTTGCGGACTATTTCTGTTATCTGATATTTTGTTTTCGCTCGGTTTTACATTTATTTATTTTTCTCAACAACGTCTGCATCGATACGAAGGTGGTCCGAGGAAGGAAATGAAAAATAAAATAAAATAAATGAAATGGAAAAAATTCATTGGAATATTGCAGAGCTCTGGAGCCAGAAGTTGTCACGTTGGTTACTGGGTTTCCGTTAGAATTTCTTTGCCACGGGTAGGAGTCACCAACATCGTCGCCGTGGCAGCAAAATTGCGGCGAACCCGAGAAACCGTAAGTGGTCATAAATTCCTAACGGTTAATATACCGTCGCAGTGGCGATGCTGAGTCTCATAAGGGTCATGGTAGGGGCAGAAAGCGCGGGTGGAGGCGAATAAAGGGGATGGGGGAAGTGGGGCTCGGCATTGCCGGGGTCGTCGTATACATCGGTGTTAAAACGACAGTAGGGTGGATGGGTGGATTACGAGGCAGTTGGCGTTATATTTTGAAACCGAATTAAATTTCGTCGGGTCAAAACCACACTGACCGAAACTCTCGAGTGCTTACTCAAGTAAATAAACCTTTCGCCACATTTTTTATATTTTTTATTTATTTTTATTTCCCTGGGTTTTTATTGTACGTAACCTACGGTTTTTAATGTTTTATCCAGGTCATGAGCGATTAATTAACCCCTTTTAATGGATAAAATATTTTAACGTATATTACAGGGCTTTGTAAAGTTTTGTTAAAAGGTTTCTGAATATTTCGAAAGCTATTTACATCAGTTTTTTTTTTTTATTTCATTTAGTTTTTTTTTAAAAGGATCAAACAGCGGCCGGCTGCATTCAAAGTAAATGAGTAAAAAATTTCATCCGAAAAATTCTCATAAACTATTGAGTTTACGGTTAAATATATTCAGCACTTATTTGTAGAGGATTTAATTTCCTACAAAATTATTTCAGTAAATTTTTCTCGTATCTCTGATAGTTAATTTGTAATTTTAATTTAAAAAATACAAAATTTATAAGAGATGAATTTTTTTTCATAAGTGGACTTTGTTAACTCAAAATTCTGGCTAAAGTATCAAAGATACGATAAAAATGTATGAGTACTAATTTGTAGAGAATTAAATTTCCTAAAAAAAATGTATCTTTGAAATTTTACGTAAATTCAGAAGCTTACGAGTTATTTTAATTCAAACTTTGATTGTATAAGTTTTTAATTATGCAATTATTATGTAAGTAATTATGTAATTAATATTCATGATTAATTACCTTTTAGGAAAATAAAAAATTTTAACTGTTCATTACTTTTCACTGTGACCCCATTTAAAATTTTTTTATTAAAAACATTAAGAGCATAAATTTATAAAATGAAGAAAAAATGAAACAATGAATTTTTTTGAAGAATATTAAAAGACTGAAACTTTATAAAAAATTTTATATTTAAATAGTTTGTATGCGTTCATTTCCAGGTGAAAACTTTTTTATTAAACCGTGCGCAACATAACTAGTTTATCATTTAAAGACATCGAGTTGTTTCCAGCTACTGGCGTTCATTATTTCCATTTTACCATCGAGATAAAACTAAAGTAACGTCAAAGAAAACCGTCTGAGTAGAAGAGAAAAGATCTCAGAAAGGCTCTCGATGAAACGCCAGGCAAACAAGGAGGGGGAGGGGGGTGTTCTGATGAGAAGAAGCATTGGCAGAAGGTGCCGAGCTGGACCAGGAGCAAAAGAGCCCAAGATGGAGATCGACGGAGATAAAAAAAAACTAATAATAATAATAAAGGATAAAAAAGTGAGAAAAGACGAGAAGAGAAGCGAGATGAGGAGTAGAGTAAAGTAGGGGATAGAGTAGGGTAAGTTGGTTGCAGTTTAAAGTCTAATAACCAAGTTTCCGTAGGAATAAAGCAAGAAACGCAAAAAGCTGGTGCACAACCTGCCGCTTGCTGCACTTGGGTTCATTAGAGAGTGAACGAGGGCGAGATGTGGTTACCTATCGGTTTCCAGCCTTCTCTGACACCCTCTGAGCTCCACAAAGCGACAACTGGCTGAAACTTACGGGATTAAACCTTTTGGTTTAGATTTCGCTCTTACGCTTTCTCTCGTCCGACGTCACCAAGTAAAACTTAAACAAAATAAAATCAGTTTGGCTGTGAATATATATATATAGATATACTTTTCCTCAAGTCCGCAGCAGAAATCGAGACGCCGGATAAGCGAAAGAGTGATATATGAACGCAGACAGATGAAAGTTTTATGTATTTTATAGTAAAATTTGAAAGAAAAATAAAATTAACAAGTGAAACTTAAATTCGAAAAGTGAGAAAAGTAACTGAAAGGTTAATTGTACCAGTAAAAGTTGGCACGTATTTCATTAAAAGTAATCCGACTATAGGGAAGAGGGTAAAGCCAGCGGAGAAGGTGGTCGAGGAGATCTGGAGGCTGGGTGGGTTTGTAAAAGACAAACTAAGTCAAACATCATTAGTAGAAACCAGAAACGTTGAAACGTTCACAACAAAGTTATCTGGTCTACTACCACCACCACCACCACTACTACTTCCACTACTACTTTGTACTTTCAAAGCTTTTTCACAGGTTCCTCATTAATTCACATTTCTTTGCAATAATTCACTCCAAAAGATTAAATTCAATCTTTTGTAGTTGACATATTTAGCTTAAGATGTCTTTCATATTCTTTGGACACAGCACCTAATTTTTGTTAATCAAAAAAATGCCAATCAATTGATTAATTTAACTATGACTCATAGACGACGATCCTGACCGAAATTAAAACGTTTGTTGGGTGTTGGGAGGCCTCAGAAGTATCATACAAGTCTTTGGGAAAAACGCTAGCACATGGAAGTGATAGAAAAAAACTGATGAATTTTTTTAACTTGAGGTCTTTTTCGTGACATCTGTTTTGGTCTTTCATATTTTTAAGAAAAATTTCCATAAAATATTTAGAGAAGCTCATTTCGCTCCTTTTTCTACCTCCGGAAATCGATAAATTTCGACTAATGGAAATTGAAGAGCTCTCTGGTGGCGGTTGTAAAAATGTGGTTCTGATATCGATATTATGTTCGGATATAATGGATTTTAATTAAGCGTGATGAAAAATTCCGACAGCCTTATTAGAATATTTATGAAGTGAGTGTGAAATAGTAGGGCATGAAATTGGCAACCGGAAGACATTGGTGTAAGACGCGGGAGTACTACTATAAGGAAGGAAACGAGAATAAAGAGGAGAATGAGAAAGAGACGACATAGTCTAGCCCATTGAGGCTGTTCCCAAATGACAAGATTCTGCAATTATGCCAGCAGTTTCACTTCTGATATATATGTAGTTATAAGTATATATAGTTTTAGGGATAAGATAGAAGTTCAAGTTAGATGAATACTACAACCAGACGCTGCAGCATTCGCTGCACAATACATTATACAGAAGATTTAAACTCCCGAAAGATAATACTCACCTATACGTTTTGGATATTAACACGGGAAACTCGGTGGTACCATTTGGGGAGGCGTGTCACCAAAATTCATTAACCGAAATTACAAAAAGGCTCGGGTTTAATTTCCTCGGAATAAAACTATAGCGAGTTCCGAAAGCCGGGTGATGATAAAAATTGGCCGAGTGAGTGGAAGTTGAGGAAACTCGGGCGGGATAGAAAATAGTAATTAAGTCGTAATGTTTTATGATAGTCGGTATGAAGACGATTAATCATCTCGGAAAGATACCGCGTTGAGTTTTCGGGAAAGATACACACACAAGATGCGAAAGGAGTGAGGAGTGTGTGAAGAGTGGGGCTTAAATACATCCCGGAAGCCAGGAAGACGTAGGACCGAGGGCGGAAACGACTTGGAGTACTTCTTGAGAAGCTTGGAGCTATTACACCCGCCACATATTCCCGCCCGCATCCCTACCGCGGTTATATAACTCATTCGTTCAAGATGAAATGTACAATTTTACTTAAAAACTTCATCTTCAGATGTTGCTCCAAATACTTTACCACCACACAACTTAGATAAATAAAAGTCACTATAATGCTGTCGAAAACATCTACAACTGTATTATGACTTTGAACAATTTTCTGATACTGTTGAATTAGGCAGTGTTGATAAAAATTTTATCTATTCCACGGTTTTAGGGGAGGGAGGGGCAAAAGGGGGTAAAGGAAATACCAAGTTTTCGAGGACTCAAATACGCTAAATCTTTTTTTTTTAATGACATTCAAAGTAAATAGAAGAAATTTTCAGTTACCGTTGAAAAAAAAAATTTTTCATTTCTGCGGGCAAAGTGGGGTACCCCCTAAAATAAGTATAAAAAAAAAATTTCTGGATTTTAAATGAATTTGATTAAGTTAAATTTTTTTTAAAGTAATTTACATGAAGAAAAATTATATTTTACATGTTTATTGGATACAAAAGAAGAAAAAAAATTCTTAATAGTTTTTATCATAAAAGAAACGTCATTAATATTTTTCAACTGACAATTGATTTTTGAAAAAGTTTACCAAAAAAAATTCAAAGTAACGTTTAATTATATTTACAGAAGTGATTTTGGAATGTTTAAAAACCATTTAAAATATAAAATTTTTTTTTATCAAATTTTGGGGGTAACCCGTTTTACCTACCCTACCCCTATATAAAAATAAATTTAAAAAAAAAGAATGTGATTCGGTAAATTCAAAATAGAAATTTCTATCCTTCCATATTTTATTAAAATACTCTGTCATAGTTCAGGTGTTAAATTGTGAGCCAAAAATAACCAGAATCTGCAAACGAAATTTTCAGGTATCTGAAGATCGGTTCAAAATATGCGATGAATGTCGTAGAATCAAATCAATGAATATAAATCTATAAATAATCGAGCACCTATCAAAAGTTAGTAAGCTAATTATTGAAGACTGAAATATCCGGACGCTATATGAATTTGATTATCATAATTAATACTGAGCATGAAATATTTAAAACTCATCATTAAACCATTAGCTTGAAACCTCAGTGGATAATTTATTTGATTGAACTTTAAATAAATAATTCGTTAGCAAATCATCGGAAACTAGTTTGATTTTATTTGAGGTCGATAAACTCTGTAATCAGTTGTCACTTGGACCTTCCGATAGTTTAGCAAAAGTGTTTTGAGTTTAAAAATAAAATATTTACCAAGATTAAACATTTTTGCAGTAAACCGATTAAACTCTTCCGTTTACTCTAAAAAATTGCAATACCCGGTAACCAAATTCGATCTGAATGTTTGAACTCTGGGTGCATTGACTGAAAAAAAAGTAAATAAATAAACGTTGTGTACCGACTAGGGCGGATGCTCGTAAGATTTGGACGTCGACGTAAACTTTTGAGTTGGCAATCTTCTAAAGTAACCAGTTTGCCATTTCGTCCATCCCTTTTTTCTCTCCATCGGCATTTTGAGTCCCCTGATCGACATCAGCTCAACTCATCCACTCAACTTGCCTACTACGACAACTACCAGCTAAAACTACAACACTTATCTATATATAGACTTTTAAACGATCCCACGGTAGCTTAAAGCTCCAGCGTTTAGCTTTTCTCCGATGGCTCTCGCCTCAATGCGGACCAAGGCACCGAAAATGTAAAAAAAAAAACCCGGCAGTGGAGAAGAATAAACGAAAAAATAATAAACAATAAACTAAATAAGTTTTCCACTGAAATATCTATTAAATTCAGAGAACCTTAGCCTGGATGCTGCGCAAAACTGCATGAAACTCTTGCGAGATTACACCGAGAATATCCAACCCTCATTTCAGTTGACTATACATCCCATGTCGCTGTTGATAGTTTAACTTCTCACCCTCTTGTCTTTATTATCCTCGAGAGTTGTTGGAGAATAATGGAACACGATAACAAAAATACACCATCAGCAGTATTATCGGCAAACTTTAACATCCTTGCCCGACATTGACCCAAGAGATCTTGGATATAGCCGACGATTAGTGATTACTGATTACCGATTAACCATTGATGATAATCGCGGACTCCAGAGCAATGATACTAAGAATAATGATAAAAATAATAATAATAAGAGCAATTTGTTGAGCAGAAGCTTAATTTAGAGCAAGCAGTCTAGCATGTTGAAATACACGGAGATGCTCAAAAGTTAAGCTCATGGCAGCGTTCGTTCGCTCAATAATTCTCGGAGGCAAACCAGAGATGGCAAGAGAACCTGCCGGGATACTGGATACACTAAATAATTATCTCTAGCTCGATGCAACTAAAGATGACGTAAATATATACATCTCACGAGTTGATTGCCAAGGTGGTGTGGGCTTCTAAGCATCGATATATAACATATCTGTTTTAATTACACGATCACTTTTCATCGAAATTCACCAGCAATTAAATCTGTCAGAATAAAAACAAACTTTAAACTATAATAATTCATTATAAAAGTTTATTAATTATATTTAATTAGCAAAAGTAATAAATCATGGAAAATGTTTTTATGTTGATAAAAAAGTTTGTTGGTGGGATAAAGTTTGTAAGTAAGATAAACGATTGCAAGCTATCCTGAGGTAAGAATTGATCCGAGTGTAGGTTGCAGTTTGGATTGGGTATCAAAGCCACATGCTGATAAGAAATTCATCGTAAAAGTTTATTCCGAGGGGCTGAGACTGAGGTATTGGGAAGGGGGCGAATTTAAGTTATGACATGGCTTAAAGAGTCTGTATGATCCATCCAATCAGAGCTGATCGGCAAGCCCGGATGTTTAAGATGGAGATGTCTTTTTACTAAATTGGGAAGCTCGTAAAGATTTAATGCTACAACTGACTTTTTTCACCGAAAGGAGGAACGAAAAGACGGTTAAGAGTTGTAAGCTCGGATACTGCATTTGTCTAACGAGCAGGATCTTTGGCTATTCAACCCCGACATAGAGACGCCCTGGAGCATGCTCTGCAAACTGCAAGACGCTCAAGTAATTGAATCAACTATGTCGTGTGCAATTACTATATCTGTAGATGTCTACGCTGAATGTGTACCGAGAAAAAAGGAAAGTCGGAAATGTCGCAGTTTTATTTTTTCAGAATCGTGTCGCTGCGCCCAGTTGACCCCAATTATTGAGAAAGCGGCTAGCACCTACAGCTGCTAATCAAGGATACTTGATGAAATATTAGGAAAGGAAAAAAACATACCACTGTGAGTTGAGAAAGAGTATGGCAGTGTCGTGTGTGTGTTTATAAAGGAAAGTTGGCTGGTAGAAGACAATTAGCGGCAGCCTCAAGAGATGGATAAAGAAGTGGAAAAAAGCATAAAAAAAAAATGTAAAAATAAAACAAAACCCGGGTCTAGTTTTCCAACGACAAGAGAGTCGGCGAGATGACAAAAAGCTTCAGAGTTAATCAAGACTTTACGAAAGAGTAGTTCATCATTCAGTACACGTCCTGGTTGTCGTCGTCTTGGGCACGGGGCTCGCAAGAAGAAGACCACCAGGAGTTTTGTTGAAATAAAAAATAATCGGCAAAGAAGCACAAGTTTAAGTAGCAGCTAGTAGCTAAAAATAAATAACAAACGAAAGATAAAAGTTTATGATACGAGAGCGGTAAACGAGCAACGGACTTTTGAGAGTAGCTTCGAAGCATCAGGAGAATGTGATACTGACAGGGTAGAATTACCGAGTTGCCATCGTCAAGGTCCTCGACGTCTCGGCGTCAGCTTTTGCCCGTTGGTTATATTGTTAGAGTAAGGTCAAGGAACGATTAAGACCTGGAGGACACAAAGTGGATAATTACTTGTCACGGAGGAAACTTTTCCCTGATATATATATGGACAAGTTTAACGCTGGGTAAGGGCGGCTAGACACCACTAAGATCCTGAATCAAGTCAAGACCCGTCTGGTCCCGTGTGGCAGCCTGACGTAGAAAGATACTCAAGTTCCTAACGAGACGTGCCCCGTGTCTGAGCACGAAACCATCGGGGACGAGACACCATCACCACTCTAGCACCCAGTACACTGTAGTACAGATCGCCCTCGAGTATTTTGGCAGCCACTGATGCCGAGAATATCTGGGCAAGAGACCGGGAACTATGAAATACGAGTATGAACAACCCCGACACCAGTAGCCATTACGAGCCACGTCAACGCTGACTAATCGTGCCACCAGACTAACGGCTGGAAATTCTTCTCTTTTTCCCTCCCGACCGTCCGTCCACCCCCGCACCAACGAGCAGCCCGGGCCTTTTTTCAACTACGTCCAAACGATTATTTTACCTGGCTCGTAACTTTTCAATATGCCACTTCAAGTCCTGCCACCCCATCGATCTCACGTACCGGCATTACTCCGTAAAATAAAAAAATGAATAAATTAATCACTTCATATTATTATATACGATCGTATCTCGTCGGATATACTACCTCCGAAAACATTTTTTTTATTTATCAAATGCTACATCCGCTTTATTAGCCCGATAAATTTCACGGAATTATATAGGCTGCGGACCGAAACTCTCATGCGAGACTTAATTTGTCATGCGACGCCTATCGGCGCACAGTAAAAATAAAATGATGTTGTGTGTAATTAGTGCTTATGAACGAACATTGTTGCCACCGGGAGTGAAACGTCAATGGAATAATGGAAGGTGTTGATAAGAAAGACAAAGAGGATCTATCCGTGTAATTGAGATGATAAAATAGCGCGATGGATAATGTCTAGTATAATGAAAAGGTGAACTTTGGTTTAATAAAATTGACGGTAGTTTTAACGTCTCTGGCAATCACTTAGCTGGTGGTGATGGTATATATATATATATATATAACTCTGCAGAGAAGAGAAAGTCCCAGGCGAATTAATGGACAATTACGGTCCGCTGACGCGGAAGGATTCCCCGAACGGTTAATCATTGTTTACGGTATACAATGCCGGGAATGTTTTAAAGGGACGAAGGGTGGGTGTGGAAGAAAAGCTACTAGCTTTATACCCACCGAGGAACCTACCACGACTATCTCTTCTCTCTATAACAACACGGTATAAACGTAACTAGGGAGGGTGAGGAGAGACCTCGGAGGCTGGTATGAGAATGAAAATGGGAACGAGTCGAGGTAAATTTTCTAAAGGGGCCTGTGGACTGAGCCATAATAGGCCGGGAATCTTAACGAGCGCTCGAGCGATTCCAGTCTTAATGCACGCTCGTTACTTCTTCCTAAGAAGCGGCATAAGGTATATTGAATCGTTAAAGAGACTGAATTTAAGGGTAAGAAATGTCAACTCATGATAAATTACATTTTTAATTCATACTCATTATTCATTGTTATTATTATGAGTGTAAGTATAAATATTAATATGAGTATATATATATTTACTGGCGTTAATAGCGGTACTGCTGACTGTGGTAACTTTAAAGACGGTGATTTGTTGACGTTAGCATTGGGCTTTACGATATAAGGGTACTCGTGGGGTAGACTACTGTTTATTGTTGTGTAGGTTCGTGTACGTTCAAGGAAATCCTCTTGGCGCAGATCAGTAACCAGGTCACTTGTGAATCTTTCACGACACTTTCTTAGATCCTCGGAAGGATTCAAACAGAGTCTCTTGAGAGATGCCTGTTAAATTCATGAATTATTGTGCATGCAGTATACATGAAGATATAACGGAATTGTCGTAAATTGGAATTACGTCCGTTCCCTTCCGTTCCGTTCCATTCCTATAAACATCATGGGAATACCAACGAGTCTGATGTCTGATAAAAAGGTATTATAAGACGCTTCTGGGTTTTATTTTATGATGTTTCATAACTGTTATGCGTTTATATGAGCGGATTACATGAATCGGCTCGCGCAATGGTTTATATTTAATTTTTTAATATCAAATCAAATTTTACGAGGGAATTTTTGACATAAAAATGAATTTATTAAATTTAGTTTCGAGGTGTCAACTTTTCGGTGGCTTTTCGGACGAATATAAAATGGATTTTGTAATTTTATAATATGGTAATTCATTGTGAGGTCACAGGTGGGAATAAAATATCTGCGTAATTAAAATTCTGTTGAGAAATAAAAAAAAAAAATTTTTAACTTTTCGGACGAATTAATTTTTTATCAATGCATTTAATTTTTGAAAAGTCTGTATTGTAAGTTAGTGAAATTTAATAAACTATTTATTTAACTGAGCTGGAAAATTCACCCCGTCAATCATTTTTCAATAATAAATCTTCTTTAATAATTTGAATTGTCAAATTGGAAACTTGTATTTTACTTAAATTTAAATTAAAATATTGATTGGGGTTAATAATTAATTTTTTTATGAATTGTCTACCAAATCTGATAAATTATGCAATTTGATTGACACAACTCTTACGTAATTTAAAAAATAAACTATTAAAATTTGTAAGAAAATTGATTATACTTGAAGAAAAAATTGAGAAAAAAATAATTTTGAATTTTGGGCGCCAGTTTAACGTGAAAAATTTATTATTTTTACTTTGCACTGAAAAAAAATTAATTTTTGTAAAAACAATATTTTTTTAAGCAGTAATTAATAAAAATTGTTGTTATTAATTTGATATTTAAGTCAAAAAAAATAAGACCAGCATATTTTGAGCCGAGCTCAGATTTCTTCGATTAAAAAATTGATTTTGAATGAAATCTTTAAATTTTTGCGCCAAAATTATACTAGATTTAAAATTTTAATAGCATAATTGCTTGTAAGAAGAAAAGACAATATTTCTAAAGGTAATTACTTTTTATCTCAGTGTGGGCAACTCTAAGCCCATTAGTTTCATAAAGTTAATCCTTTGAATATTTTCAAGTCTATTTACTGGGAAGTGAGTTGGCAATAAATTATAACAAAAGTTTACAATGTAATTGAAACAATTGAAGTGCTCAGAACAACAATTGTTGAAATAACTTTGAGAAACTAAAATTCCGTGTCGTAAGTAAGTACAAAGACAAACCATTTCCCTCAACTTAACACGTATAACTTTTGAGAGACTGAGTATTAATCGGTTATAAGTTTAGCCCAAGATCGAGCTTCTTATTAATAACCAGTCTCACACATTAACCATCACACTAGCAGTTAGTGAGGGAGTGGAGAGCCAAGAGATTCGGGATTCGGGAAATAGTTTCCGGTCGGATAACGCGGTAGCGTCCTGCGGCGAAAATTCTGGTAGTTACCGGGAAACTTCGGCCAACCGATCGGATACGTGCTGCATCCGCTCGTATCTCCCCTTGTTCCCATCCCTTCTCTCGGGTGCTTTTATCCTAACAGAGACAGAACCAGAACCAGAGGCAGAGGCAGAGGTGAAACTAGAGGTAGCAGACACCATAGTACTATTACTGTTACTACTCGAGCCCTCTCAACCCCAATTCAACTTCTCTGTTCCTTCTCTACAAATGCCTCACTGCAGTGCTACATCCATTTAAACTGACTCAATCGGAAAATTCACTTTGCAAAAAGTAAACTTTGTACATTCGTCTTCAAACTACATTTCATTTACCCCGAGCAGCATAAATGGGAGTACGAGCATGAGCACGAGCTGAATATGAGTCCGCCAATAAATGGCCCTATTAATTTAAATTTCGTAATTTTATTATTATTTCTGGTTGATAGTAAAGTATTGTTAGGTACATATATATATATATATATATTTACTTAAGTGAGTTTGTAAATAAATAAAACAAAGATAATAAAAATAAGTTTGCTAAGAAAGATTGAAAGAAAAATAAAGGGAGTACAGTTGTACTTTCTCAGAAACTCTCGCACCCTATCACATAATGGTGTAACTTTTGCTATGTCGATAGCCGTGTAAGAAATCTTTGTAACTGGGGGTTTCGAAGTCCGAGGGTGAGAGAACGAGAGAGGAAAGGGGTAAAAGAGGGAAAGAGATGTCCAGCATCCCGAGGGGATGTTTTAACGTACGGTCAGCGTATACTCTTGGCAAGTCGTTAGAGGGCAAAGTGAGCCAACACACTCTTTACTCTCTACTCGAGCTTCGGGGCTCGTTGAAGCTAAAGTCCGTTCAGAACCAACTTTTATATCGCGGTTGCTATATTCGCGGAAAAAGCTTCGCTTTAGCAAATAATGTGTCAAATATTCTCACGGGTTTTTATTTTATTTTTTTTTTTTTTTTACAAATTAAATGTTATTATATGAGTAAATATTTGAAAATTTTTACTTTATTTCATTTTTGATGACTACAAAAAATAAGTAAAAAATAATGCATGAAAATTTTAATTATTAACTATCGCAGATTTTAAATAAAATATTCAAGAATTTTCCATTACTTCAGTTTTAATATTTGATTAACATTAATAAATAGTTGATTAACGAAAACGTTAAGAAATGACTAAGATATATCTCAATCATATATAATAATCAAATTATAAGAATATTTTGAATTTATTAAAAAATACAAAATGCTGAGATAAAATTTAGGTCAAGTATTAAAATTTCACATCGCATTGGCTTTTAGTTATAATTGAACGTGAAATGACAACTGTCTGACAAGAAACTCAAAGATGATAAATTTTAAATACTCGAAAATATTAACAGCGAGATATCAATATTAAATAATACTATTAGTAAGCTCGTAGTACCAAAATCGATAAAAACGAAAGAGTAAAATTTTAATTATTTACAGGACAAACAAAAAATACACGACGCACTGACACGAATACCACGCAATGATATACTTTTAGTTATGTAATATTTAATATTTACTTTCAGATATAAAATAATAATAATAATAATAGTATTATTATTATCAGAGAGGAATAAACATCTAACAAGCGACCAGCCGATTAAAGGATATAACTAGTTACAGGAGTACGTGGTGGCGCACAGTATGAGGTAGATCGATAGCATTAAATATGCATGTACACCGTGAAATTGGCTCTCTTGAGCGGTAATTACTAGCACGACTGGTTTAAAATTAAAAACTCACCACTTATCGTTATACCTTGTACTTTGTGGAATCATTTCCATCCCCCACAATCTCATCCACATCCTCATCCACATCCCCATCCCCATCCACATCGACATCCATACTCGCATTTATATCGATGTCATATTTAAAATCCTCTTTAATTTTTCATTAACATTCTCTATTAATAAATAACACTGTTTGCTACGTGAAAGTGAAAAAAAAATATACTGGTATTAAAAAAAATAAAAATGACTTTTCTCGCTGCGCAAGTTTTTTAGCTGTTGCTCTTGTTTTGAGCTCTAGTTGAGTTTTAATGCATACAAGCACAGACTCCCTGAGGGTATCACGGAGGATCATAGCGAAACGATATCGAGCGACGATAAAAAGGCGACGTACGATGTACGATCGGCGATGGACGATGGACCTAGTGGTAACAGTGGAGGAGGACGAGGACGAGGATGAGAATGAGAATGAGGAGGAGGGGGAGAGACAACTTTAGTGTATGGAGTGTTGAATTATGTCCATCGATGAGGGTAGCTTATGGGATGTGGGGGCAGCAGGATGCTCTGTTGAGAGAGTACTAAAGGGGTGAGTAGTGTGGGTGTAGGCGTGGAAGACTGGGGGTACTGAGGTAGCAAGGGGATTTTGAAGACTCGGGTTCTAGGTAATAACTCATACCGTTGCCAGCACAATGCCGTTGTGTTCGTTGTACGGATTCTGCACAGAACAGGAACCGCCATCCGTAGTGCGCTATATATATATATGTATATATTTGTGTATGTATTGTATGAGCAAGTAAAGGTGTGGGTGTAGGTGTAGGTGGATATATATGTACAGAGGACGTGGTCATGTACCCGTTTCAACTAGATAAATATACCAAAGGTTGAGCTATATGTTTCTTGACAATATTGAATGTCACTTGGTGGCAGCAAAAAAAATATTTGTTTATGATTTATGTAGGAGATGAAATATTTTATGAGGTCTATTTTAAGTTTTTGTGTTTATTAATTTATTAATTTTGTGGAAAAGTAATTAGTGAGTTGTCGGGAACAAATAAACTGGGGGTGGACAGAGAAGAGAGAGCTTTTGTGCGCTGGCTGCTGGGCGATATTGAATTTATGTTTTGTTACATCTTTTTACGCGACACTCAAAAGGTAACGATTGGCAAAGCAAAATAAGTAGGTGCATAAATTGTCGCAGACTGTTTGACGCTGCGGTATTTCCGTAGCTTTTTACTTCTTGGGGTTCTTTGATGTCGAGAGCAAACTGCCGAGACTGTCTCCGTCGCTCCAGGATCCTCATCCTCATCCTCATCCTCATCCTCATTCAGCGTCTCGTCTATATCTTTTCTCGGCGCTTACATTCCATGATAAAATAGAAGGCCGGTTGGAATGTTTATGAATGAGCGAGTTGCGAGGACGCTATTCCCTAGACCGGGTTTCTGCCCTCTTCCAATCGTTCCGCTCGATCGACGAGACCTCTAAGACCTCTGAGACCTCTTATACGCCGGCCAACGTCTTTCACCTCTGTACCTCGTGTCTCTATGTATAAGTACTATAAATTCCTTTAACATTTATATGTCTTCGTATTTCTCAATTCTCAATTCAATTCTATACATTCACCCCATTCCTTTAATTTTTATTTCCTTTACATTTAACCTTTTCAACGTGTTTTTAATATTCTCAACTATTCAGATGATAAATATTCATTTTTTTTAAACTACTTATTTTTTTTTTTAACTTTAATGCTGATCCATTTTGTCAAAAAATGAAAACTACATGAAAATTATTTTTACCAAAATACCCCCAAAAATTTTACAACCCTGCGTCTTTTGAAAAATTTATTACACGGAAAGAAAATTATGGCAGCGGTTCCCATAATTTTGTGAAATTTTTTCCTATACCATCATAGGAATTACGACCATAAATTATGGGAGCGGTTCCTATAATTATAGGAATTTTTCCCATAATTATAGGAATAGTTCCTATAATTATGGGAATGATACCCATAACACTATAGGAATGGTTCCTATAATTTTTAGGAATACTTTTTATAATATTATGGGAATCATTCCTATACTATTATAGGAACCATTCCTATAATATTATGGGAATGGTTCCCATATTATCATGAAAAAATTAATCTAAAGAAGTGTGGTAATCACTTCTACAATACACAGAAATATTATTTAACATTAAAACAAAAATTCAAACATTGAAAAAAAAAATCGTATTTGGTAAAAAAACATTAAAATTTTTAACAAGAATTTTTTTGTCAGCACAAAACATTCAAGAAAATTCAAATTTTGGGAAATTTCTACACTATTGTGCAAAAAAAAAATTTTATGATATTATAGGGATGGTTCCCATAACATTATGGGAATAGTTCCCATAATATTATAGGAATAGTTCCTATACCAATATGGGAACCATTCCCATAATGGTATGGGAACTATTCTCATACTATTATGGGGATAGTTCCCATTTATTATGGGAACCATCCCTATAGTAGTATAGGTACTATTCCCATACCATTATGAGAACCATTCCCATAATGCATAGCAAAACTTTCCATAATTTTCTTTCCGTGTACACTAAAAAACCCGTATTTCGGGTAGAACACTTGTTGATAAATCAATCGTTGGAACGAAATAAAATTTAAATTTAACCATCAAACAAAAAAAAAACTCATATGTAATTAAAGACGACAAAATAGTAAACAAATTAAATTAGCATGTGACCTACATCCCCAAAGAATTTTCAACTACACACAGCAAAGCGCCAGCTTGTATACAACATATCTATACGTAATTTACTTCAGATGACGACTGTGATTTGCTTTTGAATATTAACTCAAAGGGTTCATCTGACTGGGCGGAAATGACGACATTGGCGTCAGACCTCGTCCTTGGAGTTGCAGTATATTTGTTGCTTTCACGGTTATGCTTTTGGTTAATTCATGCCTTTCAAAACACGCCTTTCCCCCCAGCTTCTGTTTGCTTGTTGTCATTATTATTGTTATTGTTGTTGTTGTCGTTGTAGTTCGTCTTTACCTCTATCACTGTCAATCATATCCACTCAGCAAATTTGCATTTACATTTATATCATTATTATTTAGTAACTTAAATGCATAAATATTCATCAGCAGCCGCCATTAACGTTCCCCTCGACAACAACAAGGCAAATCCACTTTTTGTTGTCTTTCAATACATAAAGCGGTAATCGAACCAGCATCTGTAAGTCGACATCGAGGAATGTGATCAATGGATTCCAGTCATAACGACGAGTATGAGGGTCAAATGCCTAGAGAGACATCATTGAGGGTGTTTGCATTGGCATTACAACTACTATCAACTCACCCTAGTAATGGTCCATTACTTCGTTAATCGTACGCAGTAACTGGATCGTTAACTGTACAGTACGCGACCCGAGCTCTCTGTATACAAGCACACACACTAAATAACATTCATTCAATATATACGCATGTTTTGTCGTGTAAATCTATAAAAAAAGAGATTTACGTCCGTTATACTTGTAAAATTAAACTGATTGATTAAGTGCTACAGTAGCTTTTAATTTTTTATTTTATAGCTTTCAGTCCATCATGTTGTTTAATTTCATCTGTAGGGTATGAGAGCGTCAATTTTTGTTTTCAACGGGCTTTTAAAACGCGAATTTTTAAAAAATTAAATTGAACGTTAACCTGAATCAGGATCTATGGAGGCAATTTTTTTTTAATTTTTTGAATTTAAATTGTAATTGGCTTTTATTAATAAGTAATTAATAAAATTGCTGTGATAGATTTTTTTTTTTGGGAAAAAAAAAATACAGGATGCACGCAATTCTCATGGGAGTTACGCAATAATGTCGATGCGAATGTATTTGGTGGAAATTGGGGATGGACCGACTGGGATTTTTTAGTATTTTTGATGTGATTTTTTTATTTAAAGGGAAGGGAAATAGAAATTTTATTTCTGGCGCACGTGAGAGAAAAAAGAATCGGCGATCGATGCCGATGAACGATGACGGATGTGCCGAAGGACAAATCGAGAGAGGAGATTTAATCTGTCAAGACTGACGGGGGCTGAAAGTGAGTTAGATGTCGAGTAATTTTAAACATTTAAAGTTAACTTGTTGGCTGTATTAAATATTTTATAGGTTTTTTTTGTAGGGTAGAAAAATATTTAAAATTTTTTTAGTGAAAATAAAATTATTAAATTTATGTAACAGTTATTGTTGCAAATAAAAAGTAAATTATTCATTGTTATGAAAATATAAAGAAGCCTTTTAATATTTCTCGAGGTGGAAAAGCAAGATGTAAAGGTCGACCAACAGATGGTCTTGATCGGAGAAAAGAAGTTATATATGTCACAAAAAAAGGGGAAAAAGTCATAAAATGCCAGGATACAATTCAAGTGTTTCTGTATTAATTTTTAAATACTTTGAAATTTGATTTAATTTTTTTTTTTACTCCACAATTATTTTAAATATTAGGGGAGGGTGGGGCAAAGTGGGCCCCGTAAGCTAAAAATGGGATTACCTTTACTTTTTTTTACTCGTTACACTACTTTATAGGCCCTTGTTTGTTATTTAACATTGATAAGCTGTGTCCATTAAAATTGAAAAATCGAAAATTAGGGGCAAAGTGGGCCTCCATCTAAAAAAATTGTGTGAGACAAATTTATTGCTCGTTTTACTTTTTTTAAATTCTTCACTTTGAAAATGTTATGAATAAGCTGTGTTCATAATAAATTACGAATTTTAAAATATGGGGCAAAGTGGGCAAAAATGGGTAAGCCATAAATAAACTAATAAGTAATAAATGAATAGTCGTAAAAAAGTGAAGGTGACTTATTATGAACCTCGTTCATAAAAAATTTCAGAGTGCTCACTTTGCTTTCAAATTTTAGGCGGGCCCACTTTGCCCAAAAATTTTGGTGGCTTTCCAAATTTTAGGGGGGCCTACTTTGCCCCAAGGGACCCACTTTGCCCCACCCTCCCCTAAATATATTTTCAATTGAATTATAATTTCAATTCTCAAAGTCTGTAATTAACTGACACATTCGTCAATTTAAAGATAATTTATGAAAACAGAAATATTCGACTTTTAATAATTTTCGTGAGAAGTCTAGACAATACGTTGATAAATTTTTAAAATTTGACTTTTCAAGTAGCGACATACTTTTAAATTTTCACTGAATTTTTAAAGCAGTTTAATTATTAAAAAATTATTATGAGACATATCACAATAATTTATTGATCATGTATCTGTCAATACCCAACATCTGATAATATTAAAAAAAAAATATTGTTAAAGAATTTTTTTAGAGAAAAATAAAAAAAGAATCAGTTGAATATTTAAAAATTTTTCTTGACTGAAAAAGGAAGACAACCCCGAGCGGGTTTACAAGTGCTCCATTACAGACACGGAAAAAAAAGTTGAAGTAAAAAATTCGTGCAGAAAAAAAGTCGCCAAAGCACACACTCAATTAACGCGTTCATCGACCTAAAAATGTCTCTACTCTTATTTCATTGGAAGAAATTAAATACTATTTAATAGCAAATATTTGAAAACTTGAAAAGCTATTTATTTAGTATAGAAAAAAGTTACAGAGCAGATAATAACTGAAATTTGACTAGACTATTTTTATTGGCCAGTCGATTCGGCAGCATAAAAAAAGTCGAGCGGGATAAAAAATGAAAGGGAAATTGTTAAATTCACCACGGAAATAAAATAGCAAAGGAGACAGGGCTTTGATCAAAGTATCGAGTATCCGAAATACATCAAGAAGCTACAATCGACAAAAATCTCTCCGAGCAGCCAATCGTTATCGGGCAAATGACAATAGATGGCCTGACAACTCGGTAAAGACAGTTCCAATTTATACTTTATTGCATTCTCTCCCCGGTTACTTTCGCTTACTGCCGGAGCTCGGAGACTCCTCGAGCTTTCAATAAAATGTCAAGACTGAATCTATACATATATATGTATAGGTCCGCACAAAAGATAATAATATAAAATTCAAACGACTTTTCAAAAGTTATCTATCACCTCGCACAATATTCTGGTGATGTATCGAAAGTTTTAAAAGTACGTGACGATGTACTTAAACTTTAAGAAAGATAAAATATAAGAATTGTTGTCGAATTGTGACGATCACGAACCGAACTAAATATATATATATATATATATATGTATATTTATATGTACATTGATTGCATAGAAGGCAAGTTCCAGTGTTAGGAGAGAAAGATCGTCGACGGCATCAACTACTGTACCCTCTATGAATGCCGCTAAGCACGCGATGCTACCATCCTAATGCATGTCTAACCTGTAACTACTTCAGCAGCTCGTATATAATAATAACGAATGAAAAAAAAATTATTACGGTAAAAAAGATGATGATAATAATATATCTGAGAAAACTAAAAAAAATCTTGAAATTTATTAAATTAATCTACAGTGATATCTATTGGGACTAAATTTATTTTTACAAACATATATACACAGAAAAAAAGGATTTCTTGGCGCAAAAAATTTTTTCTTGTTCTAAGAAAATTTTTACTTGACCCAAGAAATTTTTTGTATTATAAAGTGAAAACAAAACTTTTCTTGGGGTAAGAAAAAATTTTCTCGGAACAAGAAAAAAATTTTTTAGGCGAGAAAAAAATTCTTGAGCCAAGAAAAATTTTTGTCTTCGATTCATAATACAAAATATTTCTTGCGCCAAAAAATTCTTTTTTTCTGTGTATAGACCCCTTGTTGTAGTCCCTCTGAGCACGGATTAATAAAAAAAAATAAACTCCGCAAGAAATAAGGGAATTTTTCTAAGATGGCTGCGAAAATTCCGTCGATTAAAAAAACGAATTTCCTATCGATATGAATATTTTCAACGAGACTCCGAACGAAAGAAAAATGATTTAAAAAACAGAATAACTTTGGCAACGTTTCATCAACCTCTGGCTATAAATCAGGGATATTTTAGCATCCAAGGCATCAATACTCCGAATGACGGGTCTCTGCGCCTCCCTCGGCATACAATATATAATATTAACCAACTTGAGATATTATAAAACACACACGTAACATGGGCAGCAAACCTGCTCACGTATTGCGCGTCTAGTCGTACTAAGCACACAGCTCCGTGTGGGCGATAACTTGCCGCAAAATTCAGTAGCGCGTTCTCGTGACCGTTATCGGTCAATCTTGTGCAATTGCAGCACAAGCAGCGTCGAAAATGTGGAGCGTGTGTTGGAGTGCGACTGGTATGGTGGGAGCTGGGGATTCCAGTGAGGCTAAACCGACGGGAGACGTCAGGGAAAGCTTTTTAGGTTATATATACAACACACACTCCCACACATATATATAGAGATATAGATATATAGGTAAACGAGGGTAAGAGAGGGTGATATTAAACAGCCGATAAGGGCTATCTGCACGAGCCCGTATTTGCGTTACCACCCGACTACTGTACAGTACTACATATTGTATACTATACAGTTGTTATATATATGCCTCCCAATCCTCCCCCCGTCCCTTAGATCCCTCACATTGCCCTCCTATTTCGTTTAGCTTCCTATCACTCGCACGTTCACCAGCGCGTCGATTCGAATTGGAAAACCATCTGCACTTATCCGTAAAACAGCATGTCCTCCTCCCCCTGCCCTTCCCCCCTCCTATTTCCCTCCCTCTCAACTAACTCTGGATTTACGATGAGTTTGTGTGTTTACTCGGGCATGATTCTACCTGATAGGTTGGTTACTAACGGATACGCAAACCGGAAGTTACAAGCCTACATGAATTCTATGTATATATATATGTATATGTATATATATATTTATATTGAAGGATGAGATAGTCTTAGAGTTTCTCTTCCGGATACAAGGAGAACTTCCGATTTAACTTTGCACGATCGACAATTATCGCATGTATCAGTTTTCTCTTTACTCTCGACTATTTAAAGTCACCGAAATTTGAATGAATTTACGTTAAAACCATATATAATTTAATATATGCAGGCTTCTTTTATAGACTTTAAAAATTAAAATATCAACTCAAGGATATTTAAATCGATAGTGTGCAAGTTTGTAAGTTAAATATAAATGTATATGCGTGAAAGTTATAATTACAGTGGGGTAAAAAAGATACGGCCAATATTTGTACTAAGTATTTTTTTTAGATGCTGCTTAGATATAATAAATAATTTTTTTTTTTATAAAGCAGACACGAATTATTTTAAAAAAGAAATTTTAGTGTTTGCTAGCAATTATATATCTCAATTAAATAAATTCGTATTATTTGTAAAAGAGACCGGGATATTTATTTAAAATACACATATTGAATGTTTTTGATATTTTATTTAATTACATCGGTGAATGTGATTGTAAAATTGTAATTATTTAATTGAATGTTTTCGCGGATGTTTATTTGAATTTTTTTTTATAGATTTTTAATTAAAATTGTATTATAATAATGAATTGAGCGAATGGAGTATTTGTACTTTTTTATTTTAAAATTGAATTTATTGAACATTTGTATTTCATTTCATTTCACAAAAAGCGCTCATACTTAAATAAACACGATTAAAATATAAAAAATATTGTACAATTTTAACTTTATATATATTGTATATATATATATATTTATATAGATCTGATAGCAAAGGAATTCAATTATAGTGTCGACTTTAAAAGGAAACTAAATTAATTTTAAAGAAACAGGGTCGGGGTGGGTTCGTCCTCAAAGTGTAAGCAGTAAAGTGCAATAAGAATGAAATAAATAAAAGTAAAATGAGAAAATAGTTTCAGAATAGTAGACACTGTAGTACTAATAAGTGTCACAAGTGCACTAGGGATCAGAGGATCAGTATTTCAAGGTTTTATAAATAAGGAATAAAAATCTCGGGCGCCAGAGTATTAAAAAACAGAATAAATTTCGGTTTAGTAACACGAAGTCAAATGTCACAGACAATTTTAGAGTTAAGTTTTAATCGATAGTTTGACTTTACCCTGTCGAAAATGGGGAGTGAATTTGGAATAATTGCGGATTTTATTTTAATGCTAATTCGCTCTGTCGCTTGAAGTTACACTGTAAAAAATCACCGGGGTTAGTCCAAGCGGTGTAGGTGTTAAAATCGGCGGTGTTAAATTTCAACACTGGAAGCGGTGTAAAAATAACGCCGCCGCCGGTGTAAATATTCTGTCCTGGTGTTAAAAAAAATTCTCCGGTGTTAAAATAACACCGCTGCCGGTGTAAATATTCTATACCGGTGTTAAAATATTTTACTTTGTCAATATTTTTACTTACTCGATCACTATACTTGTTAATAAACGATATTTTTTATTAATTTTCATAAAGAACTGACATTTTTTAGTTTACCCTGCTTTTACACCGATATTACTCCGTTTTTACACCGGTTACCCCACTCTTACACCGATTTTACTTCGCTTTTACACCGGTTAACCCGATTTAACACCGGTGAATTACTCCTCCTACACCGGTGTAATTTTATTTTAACACCGGGCGGAGTTAAAATGAGTCCATTTTTAACACCGCTCTTTTTACAGTGCATAAAAAAAACGCATGTGGAATAAATAGGGAATTTGTCTTTTCAGTGGAGTGATTTCGGAGTGATCTGATTTTTATTTAAATCCGCCTTCACTCTGATTCGGAGTTTTAGTATTAAAATAAACTCCCTTTCGGAGTGAATTTCTATCCGAGGGGATTAAATAAATAAACACTCATCCGCTTCGCAGTCACTCCGGGTTTAATCCGCGTTCACTTTCATCGAAAAAATTTAACGTTGGGGTTAAAAAAAAAATTTGAACATGCTTCTAAAAGCTTAAAAATGAGTACCCAAAGTTTTAAATGATTTTGAAAACTATTTCCACAAAAAGGTTAATAATTCAATAGCTTCTCAAAATGTAAATTTCAATCACGAGTTAAATTACAACTTTTCGAAGTTAAGCGAAATCAAACTATTTAACGAAGATAAGTTTTACTAGATACACTCACTTTAATTACAACCGACTGTTGATTTTTTATTTCATTTTATCAATTTCTAAACATCGTTCAATTTTTTTAATCATTTGAAGAAAAAAAAAAAATTATTTCGTCGCAATGAAAGTAATTGGACTAGTGATTTATTTCTGTTAACTTTTAACTGTCTTACTATTTTCGCAACAATTTCACGAGTCATTAAAGTTAACTTACAAAAAATAATTATCCAACACTCGGATTCATTTAATAAAATTATTGACTCGATAATAAACTTTCAGATAAAAAAAAAAAAAAAAAAAAAAAAAGTTTAATGCTCAGGAAAAAAGTTATTCGATAATTATTTTCATAATAAAATAAATTAACTGTGAATAGTTTTATTTTAAAAAATACTTAGGGTAACAAAAAAAAAAAAATTTTACATTTATATCCATAAGATAAGTACTAAGTAAACTTTAAAATCTTTTCGTGAAATTTATTTCATTCAATAAAATTAAAGTTGCTTAAACTTACTTAAAACTAAAATCTTATAACTCAGTAAATACTTAAAAGTTGGTAATGAGTTTCTTTGTATCACTTTTACTTGATTACAAGCACCAAAACTCGAGTACGTTGCCCAAATAAAAATAATTAAACCGAAAAAAAAACATCAATAATAACTCAACACATATCTCTTCATATATGCAACGTCACTTTACAGTTTTTTTTTTTTTTTTGGACTCACTGTTTAAAATTTTTGAATTATTTTCTAATAATTTCATTTTAAAATGCTCGTAACTCAATAAATTTTGAATTTATCAATTTGTTGCCTCAAATCTTTTTTGTAGGCCATTAAATTCTCTACAAAATTGATTCGAAGCTTTTTTACATTATGTCAAAATTTCAGCAACAAAAAAATTTATTACCGAAGCTTTTTAAATTTTAATTGAGAACCGAAATAAAAATAATTTTTTTGAGAGCAAACTAAACAATTTTTGACAGCAGGCAGAAAAAAAGTCTATTATATTTACATATATATGTATATGGTATAATAGTGAACGTGTTAATTGTAAACATCTGCTTAACATATTGAAAGACCAGCAAATTTGCATGGGTACATGATAGACGTGTCAGAGAACCTGACGATGCCTAAACCTCATACCCGTCAGCCCTCAGCTCCCCAACTTCCCTGCGCAGGTCTTGGTTCTAAACCCCCCGGTAAATTGAGTCACGTTCATTCCCTCATGTCCAACATCAACGTGCTGTGGTTCACATTGGCTCGCCACAGGAGATGCATCTAAACGTCAGCCCCAAAGAGAGAGATCCTTTGACACGGAATACCCAATAAATAGCCTGGTCAATTTTGTCCAAACTGGAAAAGCTTATACCTACACACCTACACACCCACACACCTATACACCTATTGAGCCACGCTATTGTTGAACCGATAAATGCTATATTGGAATTGTCATGATTGTATCGAGGTTGTCGTTAATGTCAATCTCATGTGCTCAGCAAACCGAGAGACGATCAATCCTTATTACATTTTTATATTCATAAGCTCGTCATTTTTCATTACCATGGATTTATTTTAATGAAAACTCATAATTATATTTACCTCTAAATAATATGATCCTGAAGTTAGCAGACAATTGAAAATTTTTAGGTTTTTTTTTACGATTAAATTTGAAGAAAAAAAAAAATTAAAAATATGCACATGTAGAAAATTTCAAAGACTACAAGTGCAATTTTTTTAAATATTTTTTTTTTTATAATTTACCGACTAAAAAAAAGTCCAAAAATTATTAGATGTCGGCTAACTTCAGTATCATTAAATAATACCGCAGTCATATTTATCATAATTTTTTATAGGTTTCACTTTAAATTACGATTTCTTGGAAACTATTAGATTTACATAAAAAATTAATCAGACCTTTTCTGTAGGAAATTAAATTCCCTACAAAAATGTGTTCATATATTTTTGTCATATCTCTAATAGTTTACCCGCAATTTTAATTTAAAGTAGAAAAAAATTTGATACAGTAAATTTTTACACTTAGTTCTTTAAATTGATATTACAGCTCAATTATAAGAGATACAATAAAAATGTATGACGACAAATTTATAGGAAATTAAATGCTGAATAAAAAAGGTCCTCATAAATTTAACCATAAATTCAATAGCTTATATGCTATCTTTGTTTTGCTAAACTAAAATTAAATTAAAATATTCTATCCATTAGTAAACGAAGTAAAAGTTTTAAAACTCGTAATTGTTTGTAAAAAATTTTTTTTAAATTCACAACGAGTAGTTATAACGAGCTTTAGTGTAATGAAGATAAAGGAAAAAGTTTTGTTAAAATATAAGTATAATAATAGTTACATATTAAAATATCTATATACACTATTATTATTATTATTGTAGTGAACAAATCAGAATGAAATATGTAACTTTAGTTTATACCGCGAAATAAGAGCACAGTGTAGTGTTGGTATGGGCACAGTGTGCCCGAAAGAAAGACAAGTTGGTTGGAGTTTGCTGTGACAATGAATGCTAATAACGTGGCTGCGTAACAATAGCCGACCAGCGCAAAGCTTGTCACTGAAAGGACCCAGTGTGTGGGTGTGTGTTCACCGCCGAGACTGTTGCTTGTGTGCAAAGCTACACACATGCATAATAATAATATACACACTTGGTCTACCCAATGAAGTAGAGAGGAAAATAAAAATATACGCGAAAAAAAAAAACCTTTTTTTTAATTTATATGAAGCGCTAAAGTTAACGAGAAAGTTTAACTCAAAGGTAAATTAAATTCACGGTAAATATAGGCGTTAAAAAAAATATATTAATAAATAGAAAATGTTGGGTATGAAGAATTTCAATATTTTATGAAATTATCGAGCAGCTGAAAATAATTCGTTATACTTTAGAAGTTTATAATTATTTGAATAAAATAAAAGGCGAATTACTAATTAATATAAAGCTAATTGGATGAAATAATATGAAGTTTAATTGAAAATACGTGCGGGAAATATAAAATATTATGTTATTTAGAGTAATTGAATAATAAAAGATGAGTAGCGGATGACGTAGACAAGGAAATGATAAAATAATGTATGGAAATAAATGTAAAGATAAAATTTATCAAAATGATGTCATTGGGAGTGAAGAGTGAAGAGCGAGGACGGGGATAGAGATCAAGAAGAGGCTTGTTATAGTCAATTTTATTTGCATAAGTATATGAAGCATGAAAATCCTCGTTGAAATGTAGGACACAAGTGAAATAAGATAGAGGTGGGTGGAATGGCAAACTGGCATGGAGAAGAAGAACGACTGGAGAAAGACAAAGAGAGGGAGAGGATTTTACTTTAGGAACCCCAAGTAAAAGCACAGGCCGGTAGCGGCAGTCGAGTCGAGTCGGGTCGGTCTTCTTCTCTGCGCCAGTCGGCAACCGAATAACAATTACGTTACGTTCTCCAGATATTCCAGAATAACCGGAATTCGATGGTGAGCGCTTAACTGGAATAATCGGGCTGGAGACCCTAGAAGTTGCTTCAAATTGCCGGAATTAATTCAACAATTAGACCCTATTGTGCAGCATCCTTTTGAAAATTTACGTTTCAATAAAATTTTACAATCACGGGATGTTTGGATCCTCTACAAGTATAACAATTGATTTTTTTAAACATTTACTTTGATATATTTATATATGCAGCCTGTAATTTTACAGCGATATTTTTATCAGGTTCACGGGTCGAAAACATTTCGATTGCGCTGAAAATTTTCCCTCAGAATTTTATATTCGTCATTTAAAATACTGGACTGCATACTTTTGCTGCTGAAACTTTGACGTTACATAAAAAAGTTCGGGGACGATTTTGTAGAGAATTTATTGCCCTAAAAAAAATGTTTAAGTAACAAACCGATAAATTCTAAATTTATGAAATTTTTAAAATTTTTTGACGCTTCTCTATTTTATCTCAAAATGAAAAATAAAATTTTTGATGTCAATTTAAAATTTGTTTAATTTTTTTTTTATGTAAGTGAAAGATGAAAGGTTTTGTCCACCCAAATATAAAATAATTATTTAAAATTGTTATAAAAATTCATGGAATTGTGAGAGAGAAAGAATAATAAAATGCCGAAAAGATTTATAGGATTGTGTGCATAAGAATGTCGGAAATAGTTTAAATTTCGTAGAATTTAAGATGCAATTTCTGTCTGACAACGTTACTGTTAGTACTACTAGCAGTGGTAAGGCATGTCATACGTCATCCCTCAGGTGGGGGAGCCGCAAAAGCAGCGACAAACTCGAGCTGGGCATAGCGCGGATCTGAATGTACGAAGCTACAATGCACAGTTAAAATTACGCATTCCAATTTCGAAGGACACTAACGGGAATCCACAATCCGCCAGCAGCATATGTTATTCCTGCTACCAATAAATGTCCACACGCCACCGAAGGTATAGCGAAAAAGATTAAACATACGTTAGAATAAATAACCGTTCCACTATTAAATTTTTAGTGTACCTGAAGATTGGAACGTTTTCTGCACAACGAAAAAAAAAATTGGAAAGTAAAAAACTTACTGGATGACTAGATTTCAGAAATTATTCGCATATAGATGCTGGTATGTCAGCCGAAAATCTTCGGCCAACCCCAACTTCTGGAACTACCCCTTAAGGAGTAAAATTACATGAATTTTTTTCATTTTCATTGAGCGATAAACGTTCTGATCTTCAGGTACATAATTTTTAAAGAAAACTTTGGCTGCTTTTGTGCTGTGATTGATCGTTGATAAATTCCGGAATAGATTTTTTTTCGATTTTAATTTACGATCCGCTGTGTGGGGATTTTATAGTAACAGTCTATTGATTTTTAGTGGCTGCCATTTGGGTGGTATCCAAAGTACTCAAGCCTGAATTTACCTTATCAGAAATTATAATGAAAATTCTGTCGAGGCTCCAGTGAAAAAACCGTCAAACTGCCAGAGCATAATTTTAAAAATAATTTATCCAAATAATTGTTGACTTATTAAAGTGTCGTAAAAATTCAGATAAACGAAACTCGAGTCTGAGTTATAAGAAGGTAATATTTCGGTGTGTAGCTTAGTAATATCACCTACGGTGATTAATAATCACAAGGAGACGATATTTCATGAGGATTCGTCTGGATCCGGCGGAAAGATCGCCAGGAAGGATAAGAAGAGACCGAGGAAAGGAGACACGCCAAGTCGTTTGAGAATCGCTTCTACTTTACAAACTTATATGCATTTATATGTACTTCCGGTCGATTTTTTTTCGTTTTTTATGATCCTTACTCAACCAGATCGGGTAAAATGGGCCACCTAAATTCAGTTCAAAGTTTTTTTTCTTTTAAATTTTCTGATTTCACGGAAAGAAAATTATGGGAAGTTTTGCTATGCATTATGGGAATGGTTCCCGTACCATTATGGGAATAGTTCCGATATTGGTATAGGAACTATTCCTATAATATTATGGGAACTATTCCCATAATGTTATGGGAACCATCCCTATAATATCATAAAATTTTTTTTTTGCACAATAGTGTAGAAATTTCCCAAAATTTGAATTTTCTTGAATGTTTTGTGCTGACAAAAAATTCTTGTTAAAAATTTTAATGTTTTTTTGCCAAATACTATTTTTTTTTTCAATGTTTAAATTTTTGTTTTTATGTTTAATAATATTTCTGTGTATTGTAAAAGTGATTACTACACTTCTTTAAATTAATTTTTTCATGATAATATGGGAACCATTCCCATAATATTATAGGAACCATTCCCATAATATTATAGAAAGTATTCCTATAAATTATAGGAACCATTCCTATAGTGTTATGGGTATCATTCCCAAAATTATAGGAGCTATTCCTATAATTATGGGAAACGGTCCTATAATTATAGGAACCGCTCCCATAATTGATGGTCGTAATTCCTATGATGGTATAGGAAAAAATTTCACAAAATTATGGGAACCGCTGCCATAATTTTCTTTCCGTGTTCCCTATTTTGCCTGTCGTTTATTTTTTTTTTACAAACAATAATTTTTCATTAATGTTTAGTTTATAAATATAAAAAATCTAAAGGCACACATCGAGTTTTTAGTTTAATAATATAAGTTTTAAGTATACATGAAAAGTTTTAAAGCTTATTTACCTTTAAAAATTGTCAAGACTAAAGAGAATAAAAAATTGCCGGTAAGACTTTTGCAACTGACAGCAAGTAAACTGCAAGAATATTGTATAACAAAAAAAAATAAATAAGACCTATATAATCTAAAAAAAAAAAAAAGAAAATAAAGAATGAACAAAATAAGTTGAGGATGTGAAACGCTTGCTAGGTTTTTACTGCTCAGATAAAGCTCGTAAAAGATATAGAATGTGTAGGAGACGAACAACGAGAACAAGAAGAACAAGTACAAGAGTTTGCTACTTGAAAACATGTAAGATGGAAAAAGATAAGAGGATAAAAGCCCAATGATATTCATATTTAAGTTAGCCTGTGTGTTTGTGTTGAAGCTTGTTTGTGATATTCTCGTGTCTTTTTCTCCTCATGTCAACTAAACATCGATTAAACTTATTACTATTATCATTATTTTTATTATTATTGTTATTACTAGTCGCAAAACTTTGAAAGGATGACAGTTCAAATGAGTTTATGAATATAATTGTGACAGATAATTGTTTTACTTTATTATAAAAATGTTTTTTAATTAATGCATGGGTTTATCTTTTTACTGCTGTTCCAATTACTGACATTCATTTATTTTGTTACGAAATAAACTGAAGAATAATAATGAATATGTATCTATATATATAGATTTATAGATATAAGAAAAAAGGCGGAAAAAACGCTCCCCTATTTCTACTCTTTACTGCCAAGTAATTATTTAAAATCAATATGACCTAGTAATTTTAAAAAAAATCAATGTGAAGTTAAATGAACCCTTCAAAAAAATTCCTACATAAAAAATAATTTAGTTTAACGAAAGCCAATTTTTTCAAATTTAAGATCTACATCGGTGCTAATAAATCATTTTATTAATAAGAAATTTGAAGAATTAATTTCTTTTATTAATAAAATAATAATGAATAGCGAAACTGAAGAAATTTTTTTTTAATCTGAAATAGATATTTTTTTATCTAAAAAAAAATATCTACGAGTCATTCGTTAATTAAATAGTGACTATGATATTTTTTTCAACAAAACCCATGTCAATAACATATATATGACCATTAAATATAATTTTGACCAGCTTTGTGTTGTACAATCCGGCAATTCTTTACAGTTATTTTTTTGAGACCATCCATTACTTTACCGCACTCAGGGCAAGTTGAAGTATACCCGGGGTCAACTAAAGTAATCGACTCCTTTCATCAGTTACATTTTTATCACTCTCTCTCTCTATGTTCTATATAAATAGGGGAAAGGGAAGGGGCAAAATGGGCCCCTTAAGAAAAAAATTTTCAAATCCTGTTTTTTTTACTTGTATTACTTTTTTTTACTCCCTTGCCAAGGATTTGACCGTAATTTGTTCTGTCCATTAAAAATAAAAAATTAAAAAATTTGGGGCAAAATAGGCCCCCCTCAAAAAATTTTTATAATGCGAGTTTTTCAGCTTGTTTCACTTTTTTTCCTTCTGCTGAGTTTTTGGTGTTAGTTTGCTGTGTCTATGAAAATTAAAAAATACTGAAAAGTTGGGAAAACGGGCCCCCAACAAAACTCAGTGTATGTTTGTCGCTTGTTTTGTGTTTTGAAACTTTTTGCTGTGTGTTTAGTATAAAAAAGAGTTGATAGTGAAAATTTGGACCTAAAAATAACTTAATTTCATTACTTGATTGCTTATATTTTAATTATTTTCGTTTATATAGAATAAATTGTTTTTGAAAAAAATTATAGTTAGTAATGCTGTTGAACTCGTGACCTAGTTTGCCCCTATCATAATTCTTTAATCTTATCTGTTAAAAAAATTTTAGGAACCCGTTTGGCTAAAAAATATTCGTAGGTTTTCAAAGTCTAGACAGCCCATTTTACCCCCTCCCCCCAACACTTTTCATGTTAAAAACTTTGGGGGGCTCATTTTGCCCCCTAATATTTCGAGGCATCCAAAACTTTAGGGGGCTCGTTTTGCCCCCACCCCCCTTCCTCTATATATAAATTGTCAGTCACCATTATTATTGTTTTTGTTTTCCTGTTTCCAATGTAACGATGATTCAGCCGTCGAATACAATTGTCATAGTCATCTTAAAATAGTCTATAACCCTCGTAGTTTCGCACAAGCAACACACATTTACTAGTCACGTATAGACAGAGAGACAAAGCGCACATGTAAAAATACATGGATGATAATAGAGGAGCTTGGTCTGGTGTATGGTGTGTGAGGAATAAGAAAGGGATAAATAAGAGGGAGAGGAAGGGAAAAAAGTAAAGGGTGGGATGTGAAACAAATGGTCGTAAGGTGACAAAAGAAGTTTGAGAAGCAAGTGTGTGCGACTGGGTAAAGACTAGCATAGAGGGTTGAATCCGAATAAAGGACTGAGCATTAAAAAAATGAGAGAGTACTGAGAAATTGTAGAGTGATGACTAAAAATTTAAGAAAAAAGCCGAGAAAAAAATATAATACGCGATGAAAGCTTATGTAAGAAAGCTTTTTTTCTCTAAAGGTTTATTTAGTTTTTTTTAAATACTCGTACGATGGGAATTGGGGCTGGTTGTATAGAAATACTTTCAACAAGTTAATGACAAGCAATTTTTAATATTTTGAATTCGGTGGAAAATAATAAGTGTCTGTAATAGAGCACTCGTGAGATAACTTTTGATAAATTTTTTGAGGCTGTGCCATTTCGCTCGAAATTAAAAAAAATTTTTTTTAATGACAATTTAAAACTATTTGATGTCAATAATAAATTTAGCGGAAAATTATAATAATAAATAAAAATAAAGTCTGATTAAATGACATCATTATAAAAAACTTAAATGTTGAAATAAAAAAAAAAAAAAAATATTACTAATGACATGAAATTTTTTTTCAACCAACAAAATTATATCTTTAAAGAGGCCAAGTGTCAAAGCCCATTGAAGTATAAAAAAAAAAAAATTAATTTAGCTAAAAGCTCATCACGCAAGTGCCGCGGTATGTAGTGGTAGTGTGTGTAATGTGACGTAAAACGTAAAGAAGGTACAATGTACATCGGAGTAAAGAGTAAAGCGAAAGACAGAGAAGTAAAACGAAAAAGAAAAGGAAAAGACGAATAAGAGGAAAAGTGGGTAAAAAGTTAGTGGACGAAAATTCAGGTAAATTATTCAGGGAATTGAAAAGTGGATCTCAAGTCTTAGTGAATAGTTAAGAGACACTAAATTCGATATTAAAACGAACGCGGAGAATCCGTTGCGCTTAATGCACCGCGTACTTAACGCTAATTGGAATAAGAGTCTCGTTAATATTCCCAGGGCTAAACTGCACTACAAAGAGGGTAGAAGAGTGACGATCGCTCTGTATATTTTTCTACAAAATATGTACAGAAGGTAGTACATCAAGTTTGGTACTGAAGTTTATAAAAGATTCTCTTAGTCACGCGATTTATTTTTTTATTTCCAACAATGTATTTATCCATTCTTTCTTACTGTGTAATATACTATTTTTATTTCTTCTTAAGTTGTTTATTTATTTTAGTTTAGTTTAGTATTTTTTTTTTTGCCCTTTTTCTAGTGCAAATGGTATTTTACTAAGTGCAAATCGATTAACTGCTGAAAAGAATGTAGAATAAATGTCCGGTTGGGAAATTATTACAGGAAATTATTAGTCCGAGTTGAACAAACTTTTGTTCGACTTGGCGATTAACTACAAAAAATTTAAATATCCATTTCTTTTTCTTTTAAATCTAATGGAAAATTATTATAAATTTTCCGCTGTCTAATAGCATCAGGATAAAAAAAATTGACTATTTTTTGGGATAAAAATTTTTCATACTATGGGTTTTGAGTGTTTTTGAACTTCGAGTTAATATTCTGACTAAACTATTGAACATACGGGAAAAATACCAGAAAGCAATTTTGTAGGAAATTAAATTTTCTACAAAAAAGGTCTCATTTAATTTTTCCGTAACTTCAATAGTTTACACGTTAGAAATTTTTGAAACCAAACGCTGAATTTTTATCAAAAACTCCGTATTTTTCTGAATGGCTTTGAATTAAAATTTTGACTAAACTATTGGAGATACGAAAAAAATGTATCGATACAATTGTGTAGAGTATTAAATTCTCTACAAAAAAGGTTTCAATAAATTTTTACCTAAGTCCCATAGCTAATCTCAAAATAACGAAATACCTTCTCGCGATAAAATTTTCCGAAAATGTGAATTTTAGTTTTAACTTTGGCTTTTGCAGAAATAATCTTGTTTATTATCATGAATATAAAGATAAAAAGGAGTACTGCATAAAAATAAGTTCATGGGCATTAAAAATCGTAAAGTCAATAAAAATGTTGATGAAGTACGTAAGTAGTATAAGTAAGTAAAGTATAAGAATGAGTAAAGTAAGTAAAGTAAAGTAATAAGTTTACTTACCCTCGAGTTCCACAACCTTGCCAGCGCGTTTAAGAGCCTTGACAGCTTCATCATGAGTGGCTTCACGTAGATCTTCGCCATTCACCGCGAGAATAGCGTCACCGACATAAAGCTGTTCTGTAAGATCAGCAGCCATACCTTTGAAGATCTTGGATATGAGAATGGGCATTTTATTTTCTTTCCCGCCTTTTATTGAAATACCGAGACCATTGTTGTCGCTCTTGACAACGCGAACAATGCGCTTCTGATTTGCCACCGAGTCCGGTACGTCCGGATCATTCAGACTGTCAATATTATTGTTATTTATGTTGCCGTTTAGCGGACCGCCATTGCCCGCGAGTACATGCTCGTAACTCTCGTCGAGGGATATGCTCAGATAGTCGTCCTCCAGAGAAACAAACACGCGGTACCACTGGCCTCGTACTTGGGTCTCCAGGACACCCGACCGACTTGTTGTCGTTGTTGTTGACGAGGACGCCGCGGTTGTTGTCGTTGACGAGGATGACGACGATCCAGGTACTGATGTACCCAGTGGTAATCCACCAGTATTCAATTGTCCCAGCATCACTGTTGGCTGGCTGCTACCACTCAGCTCAACCATCTCGATTTCTTCGCAGACTGTCCGCTGAAAAAATTTTTTTTAAATTTTATTAATTACTCATTTTTTTTTTCTACTCTCTAAAACTAAATAAGTGAAAATTTCACTAATTGAAATAGTGATCTTAAAATTCACTACAAAATTAGTGATTTTGAATTAGATTCACTAATTCATTAGTGATTCCCCGGATTCTACAATGATTACTAGAGGCGCCTCGCTTAAGGACTTTTTATTCTATCGTTGAATTATCAAATTCAGGGCAAAATTAATTACGATAATTTTTAAATACAACTGAACAGTATTAATTCAAGTAAGTTAATTAAATAAAACCTAATTTAGTTGCTAAATAATACATCTTGTTATTTTTTAATAGCTTTATATTTTTACTCCAACTTTTATTACCGAACCTGAATCAAAACCATCATTGACAATAGATTCAGGTTATGAGTTATAATTATGATATAAATATTTACCATATGAAAGTAATTTTAATTGTTAATTTAGTCGATCAAGTTGCTAAAAAAATTTTATAATCAATTACAAATAATAATCATAATAATAATAATATTTTGATACAATATTATTAGTAACGATACAATATTTTTCCAAATAAATCCTCGTCAACAAGTGAATTAGTACATTTTTGACTAATTCAATCAGTGAAATTTTCACTAATTCTATATGTTGTTTTTTTTTACTAATTCAAAAAGTGAATAGTCACTAATTCATAGTCGTATACTTTGGATAATTTAGATTAGTGAATATTCACAAGTAATTAGTGGTTTTTCACTAATTTAGTTTTAGAGAGTAAGGTCAAGATTTAAGATCAAAAATTTTTAAGTCACTTAAAAGTATCAAAAGACCACAGAAAAAAAAAATTGTCAAGTTTCCAATTTTATAAAAAAAAATTAAAAAATTCTAAAGCAAAAGCTCATGATAAAAAAAAATTTCTCGGATTAAAATCGACTTATTCTTATAACTTTCGTATTGGTGGGCGGCTTTTTATTGAACAAATATATATTGATAGAGATAATTCGCGATATTGCGTTTTCAATGGACGTATAAAAACTAAATAAGCTCGATACGACAAAAAGGATAACGTAAAAAAAATAAATAAATGATAATAATAATAACAGAAGAGGTAAAAAAATTTGCCATGCATGACTACTAGAAATTCGGACTATCATAGATGCACGTACAATGAAAGTCACGAGAGATGAAAATCGATAGAGAACTAGAGTCGAGTTGAGTCGAGTAGTCGGAGGCTCAACACACTCTAGCCCGCTGCGACATTAGTGTCGTTTGGATTTGACCCGCGTTATGCAATTTTGCATCGGGTGTGGAAACTGCTCGGCTGAGGAAGAAATTCAATCTGACTTGTGCTCTACATATGTATGTATAACATGTAAAGGTATATATATATATACATATGTAGGTTATATCCATGCATACTCATATCTATACACACATATAATACATTTTCTCACAATGGAATTTCTCAATAGCGCTGGCCAACCGATAATAAAATTCTTATTGAATAAAATCGCATATCAATAATAGCACATTTCACTGCCGACAATGTGGCTCCCGTTGAATAATATTTGATACATTGAATAAAAATTTTTTCATTTTTTCTATTGTCCTGAAAATTTTTCCGCACGCCCGATTTTTGTTTCAAATGTAAAACCAAAAAGTTTTACTTTTTATTTTTTTCGGGTGCCTGCATTAATTTTTAAATTTATTTACACTACGGTCGTAGATATCAACGGACGTTTTCACAATATATAATAAATATATAAAAAAAAAAAAATCCTAAATTAAATGCATGAGTAACGAAGAGTTGGATGAATATTTAATTAAAAAGTACAACACTGTTGGATTGTTGAGTAAAAACTGAGGAGATGAGAGTAAATTAATTAAATTACAACAAATATTTGATATATATTTAATCTGAGATACAGCATTTATTATTAATAGGAAGAGTAATAATGAAATAAATATAAAAATATAAAATATCTCATAAACCATTGGCTTATACAAGCCGGCTTAAATAAATCCTGAATTTAATATACGAACGAAACATGCAATGAGGAAAATCCATTTCATTTCCGAGAAGATGAACATTCTACAGTGATAATATTAATTTGAAATAATAAATAATATATATAAATAAGAGGAATTAAAAAATAGTTATGATAATAATAACAATAATAATAATAATAATGAAATAGCGTAAAGAAGTATGGAAACAAACAAAGCCAAGTTGATGAGGAAAAATAATTATACTAATTATAATTTCTGATTAAAAGAGATATTTGTTTTATGAAATAGAAATTTCTCAAGACTACAAGGCAGTGAATTTATTTTATACTAATTTTTTTTTATCCTTGATAAAAGTTAGTAAATATAAAAAATTAAATCAAAAATGAATAATTAACGTGTGTACATAATTTTCCATCAACAATTTTTTTACACGCTCGCTATTTGAAATCATTTAGGATCTCTTCCGAAAAAAAATCATCTCTCGTTACAGCCGTTAATTAAAACTAAAAAAAAAATCGCCCCGAACTTCATAACATTGGTCATAAAAGTAGAGAAAAAAGTAATTTTATCATATTTATTGTTATTTTGACTACAAAAATATTTTCCGGCGTTAACGGCCGGACGCTGGTATATAGTTTCGTTGATCATCAAATTTAAATATTTTTTTTCAAAAGGTTGTAACTTTAATTTTTGAATTCATCGTTTTGTTGCCTGTAACTGTTTTTTGGGAAATAAAATTAAAAATTTCATAAATTTCTAAGTGACTTTTTAAAATTTCAATTAGATGCCGCAATGAGGATTTTTTTTTAAGTGTAAATTTTATAATTTTGAACAAAGACTATGAAAAACGCTTTAAAATGGCAGTCTAATATTACATATACATATATATGAATTTTTTTGAGTAAATATTAAAAAAAGTGAAAATGGATAAAATTGAGTTGAAGCAAAATTACGTATCTATATTGCTTTTCACGTTATAGTTTTTTTTTACGTTCGTATACAAACAGTTTTATTCAGTATTTTTATTTTTTATATTTTTTTGGAATAGCACACACGATTCTCTGAATTTACTAAATATAAGCAACGATATATCTATATCTAGGTAAATGTTTTTTATCCTATATTCGAGGCTCGCATGTTGTGCAGACGTTTCGTTCAAATTTTTCGCCATCAGTGAAAAAAAAAACCCATACACTATCTCAAACACTATCATCCGGATATACGAATTTTGCTATGCATAATATAATATAATACGTATAAAAAAAAATGGCATATGTAATAAAGATTATCTGAGTGTTCCTATGCACTGTCATAAATTTATTTTTTAAACACCTTAAAAATAATTTACACAAAATTAATGGGGTAGAAAAAAAAGTTAATTACCATTTATATGCACCGCGATCTTTTTACGACTGACTAAGAAGATTAATTTTTTTTTTAATTTAAATTCTTAAATCGACATCGATTCCAGTAGAAATTTTTTTTGCAACAGTATGTGCCCATTTCCATTAAAAAATCGACGCAATAAAAATCTAAAATTACAAACGAAATAACGAAAGCTCATAAAAAAAAAAAAAATGTTATGGAAAATCAAGGAATTTTAGCAATTAACCATAACCAGACATTTCATTAAAATTTTCTTTCATCGTCAAAAAAACTCATATTCTATCTGAGCATTTCGACGCTAATTCATAAACTTTTTCCAACAAAAAATAATTCCCTCCTGATTAACGGCGTAAAAAGTTGATTATATACTTTTTTTTTTCGCGATGTTTTTTAAAAATTTCTACGAGTTATGCGTCGAAATTTTCGTTATATATTTCCAAAAATTATAATTAATCAAATTAATATACTTGAAGTATAAATTTTACTAGATGCACTTTAATTATAAAAGTAAATTAAATTTCATGCACATGGTTATTGCAGTCATCTGCCAAATAACCCAATAAAATGAAATAAATTTTATCGAATCTCAAAAGCCAGTCCAGTATTCAAACACAAAATTTTTCAATAACCCTCAGTTGATAAAAAATTCATAACCTTTTCTGGTCCAATCAATAAAAATTTAAATTCCCAAAAAAAATCGACAAACAAAAATAAAATAAAAATCACTCGATAAATAACTATTGATTGTTATATTTATACAATTATTCATAAACTTCCAATAAATGATATCAGATAAAACTTAATTAATTAAATAAAATCACGAGAAATGATATTTCAGCGCAACAAACAATGTTACATCAAATAAATCAAGTTACAATTATTATCATCATATATAATGAATGAGTATTTGTAATTCGATGATACTGAATTGAAAATAATATTCATATTCTCTTCATATGTTGAAATATGGTTATAACATAACCGAAACGCAAAACCACACGCATACAATTGCCCAAAAATGAAATCCAATTGATATTCACATTGGAATTTGATCAATATATATGTATATATTTTATATACATAGATATAGATGAAAGATATCGTGTTTAATGGAACAATGATTGTATTTAGATCTAAAATAATCGCTTTTAAGCTCTGATATTAAACAATAATAGACTATCTTTTACTCCAATCTATTGATATTCTCTTCTTCTCTCATACGGCCTCATCCCTCATCACTTGTATATATATATAGATATTTATGATTGAGAAACGTATAGAGATGTACAGAACTGAATAGTGTGAGCATTGATGACTAGCAAAGGGGCATCAAGCTGTCGACAAGAGAAAACCGCCAGCGTTATGAAGCAAAACCGCCGAGTAATTAATACCACGAGCTTAATGAAAGCATCGATCGCGTGAGTAGGCGACGAGCTTGTCACTGGACCCCGCCTTTATCTGTACGCCGTACGAGAAGAGGGGCAATAAAAAATAAGCATTAAAAAAAAAAATAGAATAATCCAAGTGTCCCCATCGTCAAATTATCCGGACATTTTTCGATGAAACAAAAAAAATTACCATACATTGTGTGTGCATGTGACAGCTTTTGAGACTAAAAAATTTAATGGAAATTTAAATTTCGCGATATTGGATTTTAATTGTCACATGTGTTAATTCAAAGGGTATTTTAAGAATGACTTAATTTTAACTCGAGTTAATATTTGATAAATATTTGAATTTTGGAAATATTTAAATTTGTCATTTACGAAATTTATATGTATGATTTTTTTTTTTTTTATTGAATCAATTAATATTTCTACTCGTATGATATAAAAATATTTTCCGTAATAAAACTCATATTTATTTATATAGTCCATTTCGGTCGTTACTTTTATTAATGAATTTATAAAATATTATTTTATTAAAATTAATAGTCGCATATGATTGAATGAAATAAATTGACTTGGCATTTAAAAAAACCTGTTCGTTTGTTTAAAACGCGAAAAATGTCGTCTGATTCGCGAAAAAAAACCAATAACCTTGTGCGTTGGAACCGGCTTGTTTATGACCCCAGGGAGGAATGGGAATGAACATTGAAGTATATGGAGATCTAGGGGCTCATACTCTGTCGCATATATTTGTATATGTGTGTGGGTGGGTGGAGAAAAAAAGAATATGAGTAAGAGTGAGATGTAGACAATGTAAAAAAAAAAAAAAAAAAAAAAAAAAAACACAGGAAATGGAAAGAGCTAAGCGCGAGAGTGAAACGCAAATCCACTTGTAACTTTTATCATTGAAACACGACCGAATGCATTTTTTGATTTCATTTGAATTTTCTATACGGTTGATATATATATATATATGTATGTATGTTGGAGAATTCGATTTTCAATGGAACAAAATAATGTATATTTTAGAGGTGCAATGAGAAAAAAAAATTTAATATACAATTTTTAAAAAAATGTAATTTAATTCTTTTAACATTCGTGAGCAATTAATTTATTCTTCATTTTGTTGCGAATAATTCATTGTATTGTGGAGTAAAAATTATACGATAATTAGATTATTTAAATTTCTCATTTAAATATTTCATGTAGAAATTATTTTTTTTTTATTGTTCTCGTGATTAATTTCATTATTTAGACACTAAAATTTATTAGCAAGGATAAATTGTGTTCAGATTTATTTATTTGAAACACGAATTCATTTTTAAAAAAAATTCGGCGCTATGATTTGCGCGCTGAAATTTGAATAGAGATAAAGTTAAATTCTGTGTAAAAAAAATTACAGTCGATTGAAGTGAATTCAAGATGGATTGGAGTGATGTTTTTTAGCTGGAAAATTTTCCTTGGGTCTAATTACCGTTAAATAAATATGTGTAAGATAAAGAAATCTGCAAGCTCAAGTGACGTATCTTGATTAGGTTTGAAAGCTAGTGATGTTATCTCAGTCGAGGAAAATCCTGGCAAAAAAGAATCCCTTGAAGAGCCGGAGAGAAACCGCAAAAAATTAATTTTGTAACGGAAATGAAGCTTTTACTTTCACGAAAAAAATCTACACCTTTTTTATAAAATGAGTCATTTTTTTTTAATCAGAATTTTTTTTAAGAATAACTCACAAGAATTTGCTTTCCATGATTAATTAATTAAATGTCACGTGGCCATTTTTCAAAATTTCTAATTCAATAAAAAATTATCATTCGATTAAAAAAAAAATTTTTTGTGTACTTTCAATACCTTCGTTATATTTCGGGTAACAAATCCTCCTAATTACCGTCTCTGTATCAGACCTCAAATAAATTAGAGATAAATTTTTTAAAAATGACTCTTTAATTTATTCAAAAGTCGTCTCTTTACACCAGACACTAGTACGTCTGAGTATTAAATTCCGTTTCTACTTAAATTTAAATCTCGCTGTTTTTCATCTTTACATTATCCTACGACCCAAGGACACTACACATAACACTAGTAAATTTACATTGTACGAGTGCTGCGCAAATGACATTGACATCATAAGAAAAATTTCTCCCGTTGCAATCTAAAGAAAAAAAAAATCTGCTTGCGTTTAATACCCCGTTAATTCATGAGCGTCAATTTTGCTGACGATCGGTAATTTTTAGAATTTTTTAATAAATACATTAAATGTAAGAAGGAAAATTAAAAAATGCACACTTAGATAATTGAAAAACCAGTACGCGAATTTTTTGCAATTTCATTATTTTAATTAATTAATTCAAAATTTATAAATTGTCTGATATCTGCTATATCCACACTTATAATAATTTTCAAATTTATTCAGTGAATCTTGAGTGCGGCCAATAAACCCACGAACTCGTCAGTTCAATAAAAAAAAAAAAGTGCCAATAAATAAATCATAAAATATCAAAAACTATCTCAGGTACTCTTGATACCTTATTAAATAAATACAAAAATCTATATTTATTTTTCTTTATTTTTATTCAAACCAAACGGTCTGGATATTTATTAAAAAAATCTAGGTCATTAGAAAGAATATAACCGATATGTACATAAAAATTAATATATTAATTGGAATAATTGATATTCTAAATAACTCTCTCATTAATGGAGTGAAATTGGAAAAAAAGAGGAACTAGATTTCTTGACTCTTTTTAGTCTACTCGCCATTTAACTTTTTAAAAACTTTTTTCCGTGTCCATAAAACGATTTCAAATAGATCCACTATCATGAATTAATAATTTTCATAAAATAAATGAAATGTCACGGGTTCAATGAAAATAAATGTTTAATTGATGAATACAAGCGATATCGATTGCAATTATTTAAAGCTCATATAAAATAGAAGAAATTAAAAATTTAAATTTCATATCATTGAGACAATTAATTTGTCACGAAAGTGAAGGCAAGACAGCTGATGATTTTTTTTTGGATTCTAAATGAACGAATTGAATATTATCGAAAAAAATTTGAAAAATCTAGAGGAAATGTTTGATAGTAAAGTCAGTCGACGTCTAATAAATTTTGGATTATTTTAAAAACGCTGAGTTATAAGAAAAAAAAATATTTCGAAAAATTGCACCTATAGCTTTCTTAATTTTCTACATGTACATTTTTTTTTTTTTTTTTTTTTTCCTGACTGATCATGAAAATAATCAATGACAGTAAAGTTAGCGGACATCTGACAATTTTTAAAAGTATGAAATAATAAAATATAATGTTAGTAAAATAAAAATAAAAAAATGCATGTCTAGATAATTCAAAAATCAGTACACGGATTTTTTCAAATTTTATTATTTTAATTATTTAATTTTTTTATCTGTCATTTAAAAATTGTCTTATGTCTGCTACATTTACGCTCATGATCATAAACTACTTTCAGTATCAGTAATTAATTAGCTTACACATAAAAATAATTATTGCAAAAAAGTGTCAGACGAATTTAAATTTTTATCCATAAAATTGATAAAATGTCACAGCTTTAAGATAAATTTTTTATACACATCAATATTTGATTTAATTGATTCGCCCGAAAAAATTTTAATAAAAATTTTTTTTTAATTAAAAAAAAAAGTTTAAACTTTCCAGCCAATGCCCTACTGACTTATTAATTAACCTACGATATAAAATAATTGATCTGCGGATACCGTGTAGTAATTAATACTAAAAATGAGTAGAAAAAAAATATTTACCGATTTTCGAGCGTGTATGGGCATATGACTTCCGTTGGAACAGGAAGTAAAACGTTTTTCTTTCAAGTACTCCACAATTACGTTTTACTTAAAATATTTAAATACCAAAAGTATCCATGTACATGTATACATACACATACATATATATACATATACACGTATGTCTTGTTAGAACTTATTAACGTCAATTAACGTTTGATGTCACGATTCGTGACATTATCGGCCAGAAGTTTGCTCTTGAGTCTGGACATTTTATTTATTTCACCAAAAAAAAACTCGATTTATTAATTATTCTAGATTAATTACATACAAGTAACGTTACTTTTTATTATTACACATTTAAAACACAACACTAAAAAAAATAATTTAAAAAACTGACACTTCACTCGAACGCCATTCCCGCCATTTTTAAATAAATTATTGAGCTGATTATTTATTATCCATTTTAAATAATTATTAATAAGACTAATTGATAATTAATTATCTAGTATATTTTTGAAATTATTATTTAAAATTTAATTTAATTAATTAGTTGCAAATGTATTTTATTTTTTTTTTAATTAAATAGAATTTGAATGAAATAAGTCGACATTTTTGTTTTTAAAATTCCCGCACTGCACTAACACTTTGAGATTAAATAATTAAATGGACACTTTATTAGAGACGACAGTGTCTTTAATTTTACTTTGCGTAATTTATGTAAATTATATTTTATATTATTGAGTAAATAAATAACAAACACTTCACTGCGCGAATTACTTGGAACTCGGAGAAAAAACAAAACCGAGCTTCTGATTCGAGCGTCACGTGTGTACTGACTGCTGGGTAAGCGACTGAGCGGAGTCTCGAACTCCCGAACCAGCGCGACTGCACTTCGGCTGCGTTCGGGTAACGTTTATTTGAACGGAGGCGCGCGCGAACTTCAACGTGGCGCTGCGATCGCTGAGATTCAGCTCACGCGGGAAATTTGAATTTTAAAATTTTTTAATTTTATTTATATTTAATGCAATTGAATATCAATTACAAAAAATAATACTAACAAATTTTAAAATAAAACGACAAAAAAAAAACTTTTTAAATTTATGAGGTCTCAGAAATATCTTGAAAAATTTATTCGATTTAAATTTGGGGTCTGAAGGTTCAAAACCGTAACAAAGAATAAGTGTAAAGTAGTTGATAATTGGCAATTTGAAAAATTTTAGAATATTTGAATAAAATAAAAATGAAAAAATGCGCATGTAGATTAATGGAAATACTGTATACGTTTTTTTTTTAATTCCATTATTTTAATTAATTAATTTATATTATTATTATTATAAATTTATAAAATAAGTAAAAAATAAAAACTTACATTTTGGACGCGATGAATTAATTTTGCTCATTCCGGAAACAGAATTTGAATAATTTGATAATTATTCATATTAAAATTATTCACACAAACACTGACACTAATCACTCAATTATCTTTGAAACACAATTTTTAATTAAAAAAAAAAAAAACTACATTTTTATCTTTAAATTTTTTTACAATGGCGGCATAAAAAGTTTTAAAAAACACTTTCACTTTAACTACCCGATAAAAAAAATCGCACTTATACACAAACACTCACTAGTACTTTTTAAACACTGGTATATTAATAAAAATTATTTATATAGATTTAAATGATCTTGAAGTTAACAGACAATTAACAATTTTCGAATTTTTTTTTTTCAACAATTTAAAATAAAAAAAAAAATATAAAAATATGCACCTGTAGAAATTTCAAAAAACTATAGGTGCAATTTTTCAAAATATTTTTTTTTTTTTCAAATTATCGTTTTTAAAAAAAATTCAAAAATTATTAGACGCTGGCTAACTTCAGTATCATGGATATTAAATTAATAAAACAAATGACGACGAACGCCGGTAGAACAATAAAAAAGATGGGACGCTATAATTATTTGTTATTTTTTGTTATTAATATTATAAGTACCGACAAAATTATTATCACAAAACGATCGTTGGGTGGTAGAGAATATTTAAAGACGCGAGTTTTTATTTATTTTAACAAAAAAACACTGAATTTATTTATTTAATCACGACGGAGATACGGCCCGAGTTAATGCGATGGCGTCGGAGTGAAGTTTGACGCAGATCACTTGCGCAGTTGTAGAGACGCTTTGTGCGACCTGCGCAGTAGAGACAAAGTAGACTCGCGCATGCGCAGAAACCAGTCAGTCTCCCGCGTGATGCTGCTCTCATTGTTTTGTCATTTAAACTCGGTTAAATAATTTGTTTAATTACTGTGCCATGATTACGAACATATAAATCTTTTTAAATTATTTTTTGTTTAATGATTAATATTTAAATATATTAAATTATGTGTGTCAGTGAACGTGACCTGAATATTAAATTAAATTCAGTGCTGACGTATAGTTCTCACGTTGTTTCGCGCACGAGTGTAAAGTAGCAGACATCAAACAAATTCAAAATTATAAATAAATAGAGTACATAATTTTTAAAAAATATTTTTAAAAAATGCACTTATTAATTTAAAAATTTTTAAAAATATTTACTCTACATATTATAATTTTAAATTTGTCTGATGCCTGCTACATTCACGCTCATGTTTCGCGCCATATTGTTTGTCAGAATTTAAATAAATGTGTTATTTTTAGTTTGCTTGTTAATTTACTCAGGCATGGTAATTAAATAAATTTTGTACCTCTTTATAATTTGAATAATAAATATAAATTTGTAAATAACGTTAATTTAAAATTTATCAAAAAGTAATATAAATATAATTAAGCAAATAAAATTCAAAAATAGTAACAAATTTATTAATATTAATACTTATATTTATATTAATGTGCTATGTACAACAGATAAACAATACAACATAATATAATGGAGATGAAAATTATTTACAACGGATTTTCATCGTCGACTTCCGTGTAAATTCAATGAAAGTCAATAAGCCGATAAATATTCTCTGTTGTTTCGGAGGCCATGGTCTTGTTTTTTATTTTAATGTCGTATTATTTTTTAAATAAAAAATATAATAATAATAGAGAGATAAAAAATAGTAAATCGACATTCCAATCAATTTTACTTGATTTATTACATTACTTTTTATTTATCGGTAAAAAAAATTATTAACATAAATCAAATTTTTTATATTTAGGGGAGGAAAAAAATTTGTAATTATAAATCTTATTTTTTATTGCTATTTTTATTAAGTCAATGTGATTTATGTAAATTTTTTTATTATTAACATGCGTCATAAGTAATAACAATAATAATAATAATAATAAAAATTATTTAAAATATCATATAAATTACAAAATATTTCTAAAATTTTATACTGAACTTTGAATTGAAATTGTGTCTTAAAAATTGAGTTTACAAAAAAAGTCAATCAATACTTTTTTGTAGGAAATTTAATTTCCTATGAAAATCTATTGATGTAAATTTATCATATTTTCAATAGTTTCGTCAGAAATTAAGTTTGAAGACACGGAAATTTTAATGGAGTCAGATTTTGAACCCATTCATAAACTGCTTACTTTAAAATCAAAATTCGGAGTTTCCTATCGAAGATACGATAAAATTGCATAGACATAAATTTATAGAGAATAAAATTTCCTACAAAAAACTATTCTGTAATTTTTTTCATAAACTTGATAGTTTATGAGTTATTCCAATTTAATCTTCAAAAGAAATTTAATTTAAAATATTTTTGAAAATTAATTTTAAAAATAATAAATTCTAAGCTTATAATAGAATATAAAAATAACGGCAGTAAGTTTTCGTGCTTGTCAAATAATAATTTAATTCACGGCAACCGGAACAAGTTTGAGTTGAAGGCGTAGTCTCAAAATTATCAAATACCAGTTTTAAGACAAAGATTTAGTTATATATCATAAAGTATATGGAGAAATATAGGGTAGGATTAAAAAGTATATGAATTTATCGTTCACGACTGTCGATAGATTTACAGACCCGGAAAGGGCGCAGCTAAAAAAAAGAGGATTAAAATTTAAAGTCGTAATAAAAATATTAAAAGATAAAATAATTATAATTCTGTTTGGCATAAAGAAATTTAAATAAAAACCGATTGGAAGTAATCAGTGTTACGTAGTTATCTTATTCTTCTTATCAAGTCAACTGTACGTGGAGCGAATCAGTGAGGATACGATCGAATAGTACGAAAGAGAGTATAGAGATGAACAGGGTGCAGTGAGACTGAATTGAGATAAGGTGAGACTTTACGGATCGTAAGCTCGTCGCACGGAAACCACCCCATCGCTCTTGTCTTCGGGGAAATAAAAAATGGAAAAAAAAAAAAAGAAAAAGTAAAATAGTAAAGAAATAACGTGCGATAATTTTCGAGTCTCCTTCTCGTGTTTCCTTTTTTTTAACGGCGCTTTCCGTTTCTTTGTTACCGTCACTTCTCTCGCGTCTTTTCTATCTTCCCCATCACTTACTTTATACGTCGTCTGGTTGGTACTCTACTCCTGGTTTAAACTCGTACTATCTACGCCTTTCTCACCAACTACCACCTGCTCATGCGTTAAATTAAATACCATTTACGAGGGTCCTTCTTTTGTTTTATTTGTTTTTTATTTTCCTCGGATCCGCTGGGATGCCACCAGGTAGAATCCGATTCGATATAAAATACTATACCCATTCTACGTCTACATCTACATTCAAATATACAGTACTTTTAAGTCACCAAGGGCAAAATGGCCATATGCAGTAAAATAAATTTATATTAATGGTGTTTTTGTTTGTATTTGTTTTATAGAATAGTCAATAATAAAAAAATAAAATTTTATTCCTTTAGTAAATCGGCAGTCATAAAAAATACGGAAAAATTTATAATCAAATGCTTTCATTTAATTTTTTACCGTGAAAAAAATTTCTTTTTTTGCTTGAATAAAAAACGTTATGGAAAATTTTTGATAAATAAAATTTAAGTTTCAGTGACTAAGGGCTTGATTCTTTGAACCATACGACGGACGAAATCTTCGAGTACTGGCTGCTGAGATTTTCCGACGTCCATTACCTCCTCGTGATTGGCTTCGTCGTGACAGTCGTAATCGTAGACACAGAGATTTGTTATTAAACTGAATGCGAAGACAGTCAGATTGCAGTGACGTGCGGCTATCACTTCGTGTGCCGTTGACATGCCTGCAAAAAATTTTTTTCATAAATTATTTTTATAATTTTTTAAATGACAACTTTGATAAAATTCTCGTGGAATTTTAAATTAAAATAACTCGTTAATTATCAAGCCTATGAAAAAAATTAATGAATAACTTTTTGTAGGAAATTTAATTCTCTATAAATTCATTACTATACAATTTTATCGTATCTTTGATAGGAAACTCGGAATTTTGATTTTAAACTCCCCAAATAATGAACAAGTCAAAAATCTGACTTTAGTGTCTTTAAACTCAATTTCAGACTGAACTATCGAAATTACGACAAATTTATAAGAATACATTTTTGTAGGAAATTAAATTTCCTACAAAAAAGTACTCTATGACTTTGTCAATAAACTCGATTGTTCAGCCGCAATTTAAATTAAAAGTAAAGTAAAAAATTTTGTTAATTTTTAAACTTTTATTGTTATCAATAAATATATAAATAAATAAATAAACGTACCAACGGCATCAACTCCGATCATTCTCAACATTTTAAGTTCAGCAACTGTTTCAAAACTAGGTCCGCCAAGACAAGTATAAACTCCTTTATGTACGATATCTGATATCCCCATTTCTTCAGCAACTTCTCTCCCAACTTTAAGAAGCTCTCGATCATAAGCTTTATTCATCGGTGGGAATCGCGGGCCAAACCTGAAAAAAAAAAAAGTTTACTCGTCAACTTTATTGATTTTATATTCATACTTTTTTTAAAATAATTATGAATAAATCTTTTAAAACTTTCATGAATAAATTAACGTATGATAATAAAATAAGTAGTAAAAAATTTTATCGAATGACTTTCATTGGAATGTACAGTAAGAGTCCGAAGAAAAGAGGAATGAGTGAGGGATAAATCGAATTTCCGGTAGTCCGCAAAGTAATTCCCGGTGAGCGGGTGCGGCTGTTATAGACACAGAGATAGATACAGATACAGAAATAGTTATAGATATAAATGATAAAGGTTACAGGGTAGAGGGTAGAGGATAAGAGAGGATTCTAGTGACCAGTCAGTTGTGTGGGTGTAAGACACAGAGGTAAGACGGATTCCGAAGGAAACTAAAGTCCATTAATATCAGGACGAGTGGGACAAAAGAACAACTCGGTGATAACGAAAAAGAATGGGGACACGAGTACGTAGTGATAGAGTATGAGGGAGATAAAATAAATAAAATCGAGTAGAGGGAAAGGAAGAGTCTTAAAGTCTACAAGGAGTTCCAGGAGAATAAGAAGATCTAAACCCGGCGATGGTGACGAATTTCCTTGGGTAAATATCTCAATCAGTTTTTTTAAAACTCGCTAAGTAAATACTTCATCAAATCCTGTAATGTTATTGCTCTGATAAATTTATTTCACTGGAATTATTCTGTATTTTCATTTTTATTACATACATTAAATATACTGATTTATTTAAATAAAAAAATGTAGGGGAGGGTGGGCCAGAGCGGCCCCCCTGAAATTTTGATCAAAAAAAAAATTTTTTTTTTTTCGACTAATTACTATAAATCCGATATATTTGCGCATTTTTACCCCTACGCATAACATTTGGGGCAAAATGGACAAGCCCAAAATTTTGAAAAAGTGATTTTTTCATATTTTTATCGTCAAATTAAAAAAAAATTATTATAATTCCACATTTCTAGCCCTACGCATAACACCTGGGGCAAAATGGACCAGCGAAAACTTCCGAAAAAATTATTTTTTCATATTTTTCGGCCGTTTCTCTATGTAAGAGGCAAATTTGGTCACTAAAAATTTATAAAAATTAAATTTTTTTTTTTACTTGATAAATTTTTGAAATAAAGTAAAATTATAGAATTGATTTTTTTTTTTTATTAAATAACAATTAGTAATTAAGGTAATCGAGAGTGAACGATTTTTTACGCTTTAAAAAATTTTTTTCGAGTAATATAAAACCAAAAATAGTTGTCAAGAGAAAGAAATACATTCTCAATGATGAAAACAATTTAAAAAAAAAAAAACGAAAAAAAAAAATTTTTTATCACTTTTTGGAGGGGAGCCGCTCTGCCCCACAAAAAAAAAAATTTTTTTTCAGAATTTTGGCAAAATGTCCATAAATTTGTTCGAAATAGGACAAAAGTAAAGTGATCTTATGGTTGAAAGCCACAAAAAATAATAATTGGCTTATGGGGGCTGCTCTGCCCCACCCTCCCCTATTAATAATTTTTTTTTTAAGTAATAAATAGATTACCTGTCGTCATTGGGTCCTTGGAGGGGGTTGTTGCCAGCGAATCCCATTATATTGAGATGATCTTGCACGAGCATTATGTCACCGACTTTGAAATTTGGGTTCAACCCTCCGGCAGCATTCGTTGCGATCAGATGAGTCACACCAATAAGTTTCATTACTCGAACTGGCATCGCGCACTTTAAAAAAAAAAAATTCAATATTGACATTTATTTTGTGGAAATGATTTTTTTACGATAATTTCCCAGACGAATTTTTATTTTTGATAAGAAAAAGTCTTAATTGAAAATTGAGAGGCAAAGGATTATTATTATTGGTGATTACCTTCCATAGAGGATAGCCCTCGTAGTAATGAAACCTCCCTTGCATGCACATTACCGGAACATCTTGGAGATATCCAAAGACCATCTGGCCTACGTGACCCTTGACCGTGGACTTGGGAAAGTGTGGAATCTCCTCGTAGGGAAAGATTTGCTGCTGGGTCAGTGATTCGGCGATCGAACCTGGACACAACTCACTATGTTCAGACTCTCCTGCGCGTCAGAAAAAGTACCGAATTTTTTCTAGTGATTTCTAACTAACTTCCAATTTTTTTTGTTTACAAAAATTTTCTTTAATTTTTTCCCGATATAATTTATTTTAAAATTGGAAGCTTCATGATTTTAATAAATAAATAAAAAAATAAATACATACTCATTCCAGAGCCACAAATAATTCCTATTTTCGGCCTTATCGATGTGCGATCGAGGAAAAATTGAGCTGTTTCTTGTAATGCTTCAAATGTGTATCTGCAACAATAAATAAAATGAAAAATTAATTATACACCATAACAAATTTGCGGAGTCAACACAAAGTGGATGATTTTTTATTTTTCACTTTCCTTTAGAGTAAAATTCACTCCGAAAGAAATTTTCGCAATTGGATGATTTTTTATTTGTGTTAAAACTCCAGTCCAGAGTTAATGTGGATTGAGATAAAATTCGCGTCACTCCGAAATCACTCTACTCAAAAAAATTCATATTTACTCCGGACGCTAAATGATTTTTTTTAAACTCCAGAATTCTGAGTGACGAAGCGAATTCGGATTTAAATAAAGTCCAGATTTACTTCCATTTTTTTCCTGAGTGTATTTCTACCATCATCAGTAATTAAATAAATAAAATTTAAACGTACAAAAAATTTATGACATTGTACAAAAAAAAAGTAATAAAGAAAATAACTGTACAATTCCATTATTAAATAATATACAATCTATACTGTTGGTTAATTTAAATAACTGATAGCAGTTGTTACGAAATAATTTTATCAATAATTAATTAATCCAAGTTGTTTGTTAATAAGAAGGAAGAGAGAGAGATGGAGACAGAGATTAAGAGGGAGACGAAAAGAGTGAGCCGGTTATATTAATTATTTCTCAGTCACACATTATATATATATAATGAATACCTAACTGGCAATAAATTTTGTCAAGCGTACAACTCCGAGTTGACATATTAAATATATATGACAATCAAATATCGCTGGGTTAATGCCTCAGTATTAAGTTAGAGACATCGAAATATAAGCACCAGCACCAGCACCAGCATCGGCATCAGCATCAGCTTCACCTATTCAACTATATATGCAAGACACACAGGATATAGGAGCAGAGATGAGAGAATGCATCCAGGCATTACATATATCACTCGTCACAAGTTACTCCGGGGATCTTAACTGGTATTCGAAGCATAAGTAAATGGGAGTATCTACTGACACAGGATCCTGGGAAATAGGAAATGGGAGTACCGACTCGAGCATAAATACACATCGAAGGTTCTTGTTATATTGCTCTTTACAGACGCGACTTAACTATCGCAAAACTTGACGTTAAAACTTTATCACTTTTACATCATTTTGTCTAAGTGTGTCCGTAATTAAACGGCTCCCAGATCAAACTGCTCAGTAGTAAATTAAAAAAAAATAAAAATCAATTTCCAAAGCCTGTGGAATTTCAATTTATTGGGAAAAGTAAAATAAAAGTTGTGGGAAAAATGATGGAATAAAAATTAAATGAATTTGACCTGTTTCGGGTTTGAAAAAAAATAAACTATAGATAAAATAAAAGCTCTGAAATAAAACAGATAGTTGAGAGTGATATATTAATTGTTAAATCGGTAAATAAAAATACAAAGGAAGAATAAAACAAAAATTTTTTCATGTGGTTAATTACAGATGCTGTTAACTGATGCGTTAAATACTATGCCCACATGAAATAAACTCTCATCCGCGAGATAATTTGGTGATAAACTATTAACCCGAATAATTATTGCGGACTATGGTTATATGACACTCTAGCATTGTTGTTCAGATACAACCGCATATACACATATATTTATATTTATACATAAATGTACAAGTGGATTTTATAATGAAGAGAGAAAATTATATCGATACTCAACTATATATTCACATCATAGACTGCGAGTTTGTTATAGCTAATGAAAACTACTTCTACTGCAGACATAGACAACAATATATATGTATATAGACAGAAAATTAGTTATATACTGTTTTGAAACTTTGAACATGTTCACTGTGCTTGAATCCTCAAATGTATTAGATGATAAATATTAACCCTCTCAACAAAAAGTTTTCACCGCAACTAGACCCACCCTCGCATCATCAAAATCCTCGGTGCAATTTGTACCTTCACCTTTCAAGCTCGATCTCTTGTATTGTATATATCTGTATACAATGGATGTGTGTACCACGGAAAGCTGTTTCTATTTTACAAAACACTTTGAAAGTATTTCCCCCCTTAACTCTGCAGACGATGCCTAGAGTACATACAAGAGTACACACGTCCCTCATCGAATTAACGACTTTTACTATTGTGCTTTTGAACTGATGGAAAATAATTAATGGCGCTTTATTCGCGTATACACAATAGGTCTACATATTATATATGTATATACAGATACATGTAGGTTATTGTATTTCCACATCGATTATTTTATCTCCCTGTGGGCTAATAAATTAACCATATTAACTCATTGACTGTAAACTTTCATTTCTCATTTCTTTCATACATTTTAAATAATTCAAATCAAATATCGCTTCTAGTACACTGTAAAAAATCCGGAGTGAATCCGGAGTTTAAAAAAAAATCACTCCGCATGCGGGAGTTTTTTTTTAGCGGAGTAATCTCGGAGTAAGGCGGATTTTATTTCACTCCGAATTCACTCCGGTCCGGAGTTTTAATACTTAAATAAATTTATATTAAACTGCTAAACAATGTGTGTGTGTCTGTGTGCAAATGTGTGCGTGTGTGTGTCTAAATATGTGTGTGTGCGTATCAGCTGATCAATAATGTAATACGCGAGTTTTTACTTCGATTTTATTGAGTGGAGCAATTTTTTACACTGATAAAAAAATTGACTTTATTCAAGATCAAAAATCTTGAACCAAGAATATCATTTTGAAGAAAATGATATTCTTGAGTCAAGAGGAAAAATTATTGAACCAAGAAATTATTCTTGGTTCAAGTAAATTTCTCTTAGCTCAAGAATTTTTTCTCTTGACTCAAGAATATCATTTTCTTCAAAATGATATTCTTGGTTCAAGATTTTCTCTCTTGAATCAAGTCAAATTTTTTATCAGTGTATTAATAATATTTTCAAAACTCCGCTCCGGAATGAATTTCACTCCGGAGGGATTAAATTAATAAAAATTTATCTACTCCGCGAAAACCCTGCGGAGTAAATTTCACTCCGAGGGGAGTGAATAATTAAAAATTCATTCACTCCGCGAATTTTTGAAAGTGTATTGATCAATTAAATTTTTATTTTCATTTAAAATTTATATTAATTTATTATTGGTCGATACTTGATTAGAGAATCTGAGGCAAAATGAGTTCATTTTTGTTCAAAATTTTAGTGATATTAATTAGAAATTTGACTTTCGATACGAACTTATGAATATTAAAAAAAAAAATTGTGAGTTTGAAAAATTTTTCTTCTCTCAAATTATGACAAAATTATGATGGAAAAAAAAATTAATATCGGCTATTGGGGTCATCGTGTCCCGTCTTCTCTATTTAGATTTGATAAATTTATTTGTTGGACGCAATTAAAAAATTTGACTTTACTACTTGAGAACATAATTTGAATAACTTCTTTTTATAAAACAGGTAAATTAGTATCTTATTAATAAATAAAAGTATGAATTATGTAGAGGAAATATAATGAATGAAAAAAAAAAATAATTAAGTAGTTTAAAAATAAACTTACGTTGAGTGAGGAACATGTTTAACAACAGTCTTAAGAAACTCGTTTTCGTTGGGTTTATCGACACGTCCATGCCCATTCATAGTCTCCAGGAAAGGCATAATTTATTTATAATAAATCACTTTTTTATTATTTTACTCACTTATTATTTCCGGTCTAACAAAGTCGCAGTGACGTATATTTATAAGTGTATTAGCGAAGTTAGATAAATATTTACTGTCAATGGAGTGATTTCTCAACCGAGGAAACCAAAACAAAGATAACAGGCAGTAGAAAAAATCTAAATAAAAATAATAATTACAAGTGTTGTGAACGATGCGAGTGGTCGCGAAGGAATGTGACAGTAAGCCGAGAGGAGCTGCTTTATAAGTGTAATAAGGAGTAAGAAAATGATGAAAAGTAATGACTGACTAAACAGAGAGCCAATGAAACGTGAGGCTTGAAATGATGACCAATGGTAAGGTCGTTTTTATGATAAAATAAAAAACAGTTGATAATGATAATAATAATAGTAAGACACTCACGAAAGGCTATTACGGCGATAACCCGACGCGTTTAAATGCTCTAATTGCTCGACGAGGCCATTTCTCCCTCTTTTATATTCACTACAACTCCCTGTCCTCATCCAACCGGTTGATCCATTTATACGCACGTTAATTTTTCACCTGGAATTTAGAAAGGTCCACGATCGATATTTATTTCATTAGTATGTATTTTATTTAACAGTTTAAACACTCGTATATTTTAATTATTACCACTTTGTAATCTGTTTACTTTTAGGTGTTGAAAATTTTCTTTCACGTTTTTTTTTAGTTTTTTTTTTTTTGGATCTATTGATATTGATTTAAATAAATTGTTGACAATAAAAAGAACATTGATGATATCTAGTTTTTTTTCTTTCATTTTTTAATATGATTGTGTTCGAGTATTTTCTGTGCCTACTACTGGAAATAATGTAAACTTACACTGAAGAAAAATTACTCACATTGCAGCCTTTTATTTAAATTTTGAAGAATTGCTTATTTTATTAAATTTGATATTCAAAATATGATTACTAATTTTTTTAAACTGCTGAAATTTTTTTACACATAAAAAATATGTAAATAAAAATGTCCTGAAGTTAGCAGACATTTAAAAATTTTTGGATTTTTTTTTTCAACAAGTGAATTAAAAAAAAAAAAAACTAAAAAAATGCACGTAGAAAATTTAAAAAACTATAAGTGCAATTTTTTTAAATATTTTTTTTTTATAATTTATCATTTTGAAAAAATTCCAAAAATTATTAGATGTCGACTGACTTCAGTATCATAGGAAAATAAGAAAATAAATTTACAAAACTGATATTTAAATATAAAAAATAAGTAAATTTTTTAATAGCTCGTTAGTTTTATTTATGAACAATAAATAAAAATTGTAAAATAATTTTTTTTGTAATTAATTAACAAACCAAAATTAAAAATAATAATGATCCTGAAGTTTGCAGCCAAATAAATTTTTGAATTTTTTTTTTAACGACTCAATTACAAAAAATTAAAAAATTAAAATATGAACATTTAAAAAATTGTAAAAACTACAGGTGCAATTTTTTCAAATATTTTTTTTTATAATTTATCGTTCAAAAAAAAATCTAAAAATTATTAGACGTCGGCTAACTTATGATCCTGAAGCAGACATTTAAAAATTTTTGAATTTTCGTTTTTCAATAAATCAATTGCAAAAAAATAATATAAAAATATGCACATGTAGAAAATTTTAAAATCTACAGGTGCAATTTTTTCAAATATTTTTTTTTTATGTTTTATCGTCTAAAAAAAAATCCAAAAATTATTAGACGTCTGCTAACTTCAGTAACATGCTAACTTAAGTATGATACTGAAGTTAGCAGACGTCTAATAATTTTTGGATTTTTTTTTAGACGATAAAAAATTTTTAAAAAAATATTTGAAAAAATTGCACATATAGTTTTTAAAATTTTCTGCATGTGCATATTTTTATTTTTATTTTTTTTTTAAATTAAGTCATTGAAACAAAAATTCAAAAATTTTTAAATGTCTGCTAACTTCAGGATCATAACTTAAGTTTCATAAATAAATAAATAATTATCTTAATTAATGAAATCAATAAGAGAGTAAAGCGTTGAATTGATTAATTTATAATCTCCAGTATACATATATGTCTATGGCATTGGTATGGCAAAACATAGACACGCTTATACAGCAAAGATTACAGATGATACACATTGGAAGTTACATCACACTTGAGCTGCCAACTGAAATGATTAATATACTGTATTTTGTATACATTAGTTTCATGGTGTGATATCTCTTTTTTCCACTCTCTTCACAACACGCCCACGCCTCACACATATATCACCTATAAGCCCAATATATATGAATATATATATTACCTAACTCTACGTTTACTTTTCACTATATATGTATATATAATAAATACATTCTGATGAAAATTCAATCAATCACTTTGTGATATCCACACATCGCTCTATTATTATCACCATTTATTATTTATTCATATACATTCAACTTCAAAATATATTTATCCCATTTAATTCATGACTATTCATGTGCACATAATTATTATTAATTATTTGATACATCCATTAATTTAAATAACCTATTTAGTATCTCCACTAATAACAACTTTTTTTTTATTTGTTTACGCCATTGTTAAACGTCTACTAATTACATGAACTGTTACTTTAATTATCATTTTCTAATTAACTGTACGTAGAAAATAAAAAAATGATGAAATTATGAACTAAATTTTTTTTTGTTAGTTTACTTTTTATTTCATCATAAAAAAAAAATTTTTAAAAGGTTAAGAGATAAAAAATTGTGAAACGCTTTCTCTGAATCCATTAATTTTGAATTAGAAAAAAAATAATAATAATTCAAATTACGTCAAGTATTTTTTTCTGACATCACAAAAAAATTTGTGTACTGAACTTTGAATTGGAATTGTGTCTAAACAATCGAGTTTATGGACAAAGTCATGGGATACTTTTTTGTAAGAAATTTAATTTCCTGTAAAATTGTACTGACATATATTTGTCATATTTTCAATAGTTTCGTCAGAATTTAAGTTCAAAGCCGCTAGAATATTTCAGGACTGTCTTTTTAACTCATTCATAAATTGGGTATTTTAAAATCGAAATTACTAGTTTTCTATCAGAGATACGATAAAAACGTATAGAAACAAATTTATAGAGAATTAAATTTCCTACAGAAAATGATTCTTTACATTTTTTCGTAGACTCAATACTTAATAAGTTATGTAAATTTAAACTTCAAATTGAATTTTATTGAAAATAATAATAATAATAATTCAAATTACGTCAAGTATTTTTTTCTGACGTCACAAAAAAATTTGTGTACTTTACTTTGAATTGGAATTGTGTCTAAATAATTGAACTTATGAAAAAAGTCACCCAATGCTTTTTTCCAGGAAATTTAATTTCCTGTAAAATTGTACTGATATATATTTGTCATATTTTCAATAGTTTCGTCAGAATTTAAGTTCAAAGCCGCTAGAATATTTCGGGACTGTCTTTTTGACTCCTCCTTAAATGGGGTTTTTTAAAATCGAAATTACTAGTCTTCTATCAAAGATACGATAAAATTGTATAGAAACAAATTTATAGAGAATTAAATTTCCTACAGAAAATGATTCTTTACATTTTTTCATAGACTCAATACTTAATAAGTTATGTTAATTCAAACTTCAAATTTGATTTTATTGAAAATAATAATAATAATAAATGAAAATTATTTTCAAAAACTGAATAAAATCCTAAAAAATTGCATTGGTTGACATAAAATGTTTCCATTGAAAGTATAAATAATAAAATTCCATAGCCCCCCGGGGATTATTCACAAGTATCACTTGACCTCTCAGATCACTCGGTATCAGAAGCAAACAAACACTCTTAACATAATACTCTACGATTGTGAAGGTTCTCGACATTGATTGCAAGCAATAACGCCATCATTCTCACACTTTCGTACAATAATCATCAGCACTTGAGTAACCGCTACCGTCCCGTCATCATTAAAATATCAATTCAATAAATTTTATTACCGAACCCAAAAATATATATATATATATATATATATATTAATGAACATCGTTATCTTTAATTAAATGTTGACCTCTCACAAGTGCTCCAAAAAATTTTAAATTCAATTATCCGCACATAAATATATCAAATTTATCGGTATTATTATCACATTATTTGAATAACAATTATGTTTATGTACATACACATATATTTGTAATATAATATAATATAGCATAATATTATTGAGCGGGATCATCATCATCATCATCATCATCGTCGTCGTCATAATCGTCGTCATATATGATTTATATCTATAATCGTATAAAAAGATTGACCCCAAAACAAATAATCAGCTTATGTACAGCCGATTAAAACACTTATGACATTAATATTTAGCCGATTATTTACGTTAATAATCAGCAATACCAGCAGCAAAACAACATTATTATTATTATTATTGTTAGTATTACATCTATATCGCAGTTATTTCGCAATAATAATGCGAATACTGTTATTTCCACTTTGCTGTTGTTGTTATTTATTAACTACATCATATTTATTACTCATTTTATTTACTTACAAGATACTTATAGTTCATTATCATTTTTTAAAATGCTTAGAAGACTTTAAATTTTATTTTTAAATCAAGATTATTTTTTTTAGAAAATATTCCGAGAGGTTTTAAAAATTATGAGACGGTGGCTTTAAAATTTAATTTAAAAATGACAGCCCGCTTTTAAAAAAATTATTACTTTTAAATATTCGCGTTAATTGTGAAACTTAATCGCTTTTGCTGTAAATTGAACAAGTGGATGTACTCTTATATTTATTTTTTAGTCGAGGTGTAAATTTTAAATGAAATTAGACGACAGAAATCGATAAAACTTAATAATTTTTTAAGCGAAAACTTATGGATTTTAGTTTTAAATAAAAATACATCGAAAATGTGATCGGTTTATAAATTCACAGACATATTTTATGTCATATTTATTTGAATCTCTATAAAAATTTATTGATTTACTATTAGGCAGTGAACTTAAATCCAAAATATGCAGATATGAAAATTTCTATAAATTAATTGGACGCATTATTAATTAAAAGTGAACTTTGAAATCAATATTCGCGACCGGAAAATTTTTTCCGATTAAAAACTAAGTGATACTAAAAAAAAACTTTTATTAAACTGATGGAATCTCCACACGGCCATCTTACGGTATTGAATAAATTAACTTCACTTAGAGATAATCAATTACGTAAAATCACTGGTGGTCATTCCTCTATAAAGATTTGAACTCTGTAATAACCGATCAAAATTTCGCTTATTAAATTACCAAAGTTCAAGTATTTTTTTAAAAAAAATTAAGGGGCATAGCCACTAAGAAATTTCAAAAAAAAAAGTTATTTTTTTTTTTTATTAAATCAAAGTGTTCAAAAATATGTATCTAGAGTTTTATATGAAAATTCCGAATATTTTTCAAGTTATAGTAATTTTTGTGACAGCGCGTCAATTGACCGCTGCATCGACTAAAAACTTTAAACGCATTTTTCTCGAAACTACTTTTTTTGAGCTGGTGGCATCTGTAATTTGCATAAATATCAACCGATTCGCAACTTTTTTTTGCCGTATTCGTCTATTCAGTAGCTATAGTTGCACGTAGGGGATTTTGAAAATTTTGATTTTTAAGATTTTTTAGGGCTGTTTGAATCCAAAAAAATGAGAAAAAATAACGAAAAAATTTTTAATATGTCGCCATTTTTTTTCAAATTCAAATTTTCAAAATCCCCTATGTGCAACGAAAACCACATGTATACAGATTACAACGCCGTTTGGTTTTTTTGATTTTGATAATCCGTTTTTGAGTTAGAGATGACATCGTGGTGGGGGAAATTTTTTTGTTGCTCTACAAAAATGCTTATAACTTTGTAATAACATGATATTTTGTAATGAAAATTTAGGAGAATTATCTTCAATGTATACTTTAGTAAACAAAAAAAACCCGATCCCCAAATTCCTTTATTATTTCAGTCAAAAAAATTGCCGAAAATCACCTATTTTTTCGATCCTCACAGTGGCTATCCCCCTTAACCAAAACTTTTTTAGCATTTAGCCGACATTTAAAAATTATAATTTCAACAAATTATGAAAATTAATTTTTTAAATTTATCTATTAATTTAAATTTTCGCTGAAATATTTAAATTTCCCGGGCTAAATATTTAAATAAATTTTTTCAACCCGCGCAGAAATTTCTAGTCATTCCAGTGAACCGAAAGTAAATCCAACTATCAATTGCAATAAAATTTAATTAATGAAACTTAAAATAATTAAAAAAGTCGATAATTATTTGACATCCCTCGCAGTCAATTTATGATTGGAAATACTTTAAATTTATATTAATTGATAAATATTAAAACATGCCCGCCATCAAAACTCATTGTTAGCGGAACAATTAAGTCAGCGGGTCATCACATTAATTAATGTCCGACATAATTAGTAAGTACGTATGTTTACAATTAATAATAATAATTAAAAATGAATAATATTAATGATAATTATAATACTTGAAACCAATCGAGTCATCTCCATATGGTGCATGTGTTATCTTTACTTGCAGTAACTATCGTGTCACCATTATACGAGAATGCGCAGCTGAAGACATCATCTGTATGTCCAACTAAACTTTGTATACACCGGCCAGTATCTGTTGACCATAATCTAGCTGTTTTGTCTAGTGATGAAGTCAATATACTGCTGCCATTCGGACTAAAGCAAACTGTATAATTAAATTATAACTAATAAACTTGTTAACAATAATACCAATTTATGAAATATTATTAATTATGATCGGGACCTTTAGAAACTTCTTCCCGATGGCCTTCGAGGGTAAAAATTTTTTTAAAAGCTCCGGTGATGTCCCAAAGACTCGCTGTCGCATCGCTACTCGCTGTCGCTAATTTACTGGCCTGGTTATTTAACGCTAAGTCTAGAACCTCGTCCTCGTGACCGGACAAGGTACCGAGACAACCGCACATTCGGACGTCCCAGATCTTGGCCGTGTTGTCCAGCGAGGATGACGCTATTAGTGTGCAGTCAAAACTGTAGAGACAGTTTGATATTTTTCCGGCGTGTCCGACTAAACTTGTGATTTTTCTTGGATAGAAAATTTTTATTTTCATTGTCGGAAAAGTGATAAATTTTAGATTATTGAATTAATTTTTTTAATTAACCGGCACTTACTTTAAAATTCTAGTGTCCCAGATATTTATGGTATTATCAAATGAACCAGTTATTATTTGATTGCCATCGTTATTGTAATGAAGCGAAATTATTTCACCGTAATGGCCCTTCAATGTTCCGACTTCTTGTCCTTAAAAAAAATTTTTTTAAATAATTATTTTTACTATTTTTTTTAAAGAAAATAAATAAATTTTGTTTACTAGGCTTTAAATTGAAATTGTGGCTGAACAGTTGAATTTATGGACAAAGTCGCAGAATACTTTTTTGTGGGAAATTAAATTTCCTATAAAATTGTTCTTATATATATTTGTCATATTTTCAATAGTTTAGTCAGAATTCGGACTTAAAGCCGCTAAAATCAAATTTGATGTCTCTATTTCAGAAATAGGGACATTAAAATCGAAATTATGAGATTTCTAGCAAAGATACGGAAAAATTTAAAGAGACCAATGTTGTAGAGAATAAAATTTACTACAAATAATGACTCTGTAAATTTTTTCGTAGACTCAACAATTAACGAGTTATTTGAATTTTAATAACTGCTAGAGTTTTATTAAAAGGTTAAAAATAAAATATCAATACCGGTATCAATTTGAAAAATTTTGGAAGTAGTGTCCATTGAGCCAGTGGCTATTCTCAATTGACTTGGAGAAAACTCAACGGCAACAACTTCAGCGTCATGACCCCAAAACTGGTGATAACAGTGGCCAGTGCGTGAGCACCAGAGATTCGCAGTTTTATCAAAAGACCCAGTCAGTATTTTGTCGCTGTCGTGATCGAAATCATCTCATATACTTTTGATATTTAATATTTAATATTTATCATCATCATCGATAATTATGTATCGGCAAGATTAATTAACTCACGAAGTCGGGTTGTTGAAGGACACGGCATAGACTACATTCTTATGGCCTTCGAGAGTAAGAAGCTCCTTTCCACTGTCAATGTCCCAAACTTTACAAGTTCGGTCATAGCTGCCCGTCAGGCATCTAGTTTTGATATCAACAATAAACGACATATTTATTTTATCTCTCTACCTATAACCCTACGCGTGTGGAAAAAATTTGTTCCAAAAATTTTCCAAAAAGTTCATAACAGAGCTTAAAAATTTGAGAAAATCGTGAACTTTGGGTTGTTCGGGTTTTTCCTTCTAGGTAACACCAAATTGACCAGAAAACATTCTTATTGTGATGGTTTATTCCCAACAGGGGCAAAGGTACAGGCCACTCGTCATAAAAAGCCATAGACATCTGCCCGTATCTGCCCGACCTCGATTACTCAAAATATAAATTTATCTTAGGTCTTTTTAGGGTTTTTCCTACTAGAGGACATCACAATGAACAAAAAACATTTGTATTGTGATGGGTTATTCCCAACAGGGGCAAAGTTAAAGGCTACTCTTCATAGGAAATCATGAACAGCCTCACCCTCATTTATCCTAATTTATCCTCATATGGGTCTGAACTCAAAAAATAAAATGTTCTTAGGACTTTTCAGGGATTTTCCTACTGGAGGACATCACGATGAACAAAAAACGTCTTTATTGTGATGGATTATTCTCAAGAGAGAAAAAGATAGGGGCCACTCTTCACAGAGAATCATCTACACCCATCTCCACCCACCCTCATATGGGTCTGAACTCAAAAAATAAATTGTTGTCAAGACTTTTAAGGGCTTTTCCTATGAGAGGACATCATAATGAACAAAAAACATTAGTATTGTGATGGGTTATTCCCACCAGGAGCAAAGTTACAGGCCACTCGTCATAAAAAGCCATAGACAGTTTCATCTGCCCGTTTCTGCCCGACCTCGATTACCCAAAGTATGAATTAATCTTAGAACTTTTAAGGGCTTTTCTACTAGAGGACATCATAATAAATAGAAAACGTTTGTATTATGCTGATCTATTCCTATCTGGAGCAAATGTCATAGAAAATCGATAGGAAACCCATAGAAAATTGATATAAAAGAAAAACTTGTTGCTGTCGTAGAAAATCGATAGAAAACCCATAGAAAATTGATATAAAAGAAAAACTTGTTGCTGTCATAGAAAATCGATAGAAAACCCATAGAAAATTGATATAAAAGAAAAACTTGTTGCTGTCATAGAAAATCGATAGAAAACCCATAGAAAATTGATATAAAACAAAAACTTGTTGCTGTCATAGAAAATCGATAGAAAACCCATAGAAAATTGATATAAAAGAAAAACTTGTTGCTGTCATAGAAAATCGATAGAAAACCCATAGAAAATTGATATAAAACAAAAACTTGTTGCTGTCATAGAAAATCGATAGAAAACCCATAGAAAATTGATACAAAACAAAAACTTGTTGCTGTCATAGAAAATCGATAGAAAACCCATAGAAAATTGATACAAAACAAAAACTTGTTGCTGTCATAGAAAATCGATAGAAAACCCATAGAAAATTGATATAAAAGAAAAACTGTTACGCTCCTCTCCGGTTCTAGGACACAATAAGCAACAATGAATTACTCAGTTAAAAATTTTTCTTCAATTTCCAAAAATGATCTAATCAAAGTTCCGTTTCGTATAAAATTCTCAAGTTCTCTGTTATAAACCTTTACAGAAAATTTTTCTTTTCTCTACTTGTCTATTACATCTTATCATAGTTTCACAATAAAAAAGAGTACCTTTTACCTAATTTATCAAACGCAATGTTAGTCAGCGGCAACAAATGGGTCTTGAGTGTCTTGTACTTGTAGTAATGTTTTATATTGTCATCGCATACTTTCGACTGCAGTTTCAACAACGTCTCCTCTAATTGTTCCATCACACTGTCGGTTATTATCGGCTCGTTATTTTTTATAGTCAACGCCAATGCTTTTATGTCTGTCCTAAATATTGAAATTAATTTATTAAATTTAATTAATTCATTGATTATCAAAAAATAATTACTTAGCATCAAGATCGAGCAAATCAATCATTTTAGTTTTAACTTCCCCACTTTGTATGTATTCCAAAGCTATTCCTGTTAAATAATGAATAAAATTTAAGTGCAAAAGACTTTTTAAATAATAATAAAAAATTTAACAGCATTTTTATTTAACGAATAATGGGAAAAAATAAAATTAATTCTTACCTGGCGGAAAATAACGCAGCAAAAACTTGAGAAGTCTCATTATTAATTCAATTCACGAAAAAATGCGAAACACGAAACCGAGTAAAAGGAGTTTTCTTTGTGTAGATAAATTTTTTATATCTATAGACATATATATGTAGATATATATATATAGATATAGATAAATGTACGTAAGCTTTTAAATTGATTACACGGATTCTATTTTATAGTTGAACGTGCATTTTCTTTTACAAATCACTGAGCGATAATGAATTTTTATTTAACGCATGAGGGGACAATCATTTTATTCAGACTTGTTTCAAATAATTATTGAGTTTTTTTTTTTTTTGTTTAAACGTTCAATAGATTGTGGCAGTAGTGCTTCGAGTATTAATCACTTGACTTGATACTAATTTTGGTAAATATTTCTACTGGTGTTGTGTTACGTTGCCATGATGGTGTTTGATCAATATTTTGAAATTTCAAAATATAGTCAAGAGTTATGTTCATAAATTTATGTTTACATCATTTCCAATTGAAATTTTTATTGTTTTATCAAATACTTTTACTTTTTATTGGCAATGACTGCATTTATTTAATGAAAAATTTGAATTAATAAATTTTTTCGGCAAAAGGTTGAGTTCAAAAATTAAATAACAGGAGTATAGACTAATTTTTCATGGATTTGTTGGGGAAAAAAATTTTTATTGCGCGTATTTAAGATCAAAGTTAGTTTTTTTTCTGGTTCCCATTTTTCCCGCCCTTTTTTAATCATAGAAATTATAACTTTGTCTATACAAGATTTAAAAATTCATAAATAATAAATATTTTTCAAAATTTATGTGTCCAAAAATAAATATAGGGGAGGAAGGGGCAAAAGGGGGTACTTAAAAAATACCAAGTTTCCGAGGACTCAAATACGCTAAATCTTTTTTTTTAATGATATTCAAAGTAAATAGAAAAAATTTTCAGTTACCGTTGAAAAAAAAAATTTTTCATTTCTGCGGGCAAAGTGGGGTACCCCCTAAAAAAGGTAAAAAAAAAAATTTCTGGATTTTAAACGAATTTGATTGAGTTGAATTTTTTTGTAAGTAATTTACATGAAGAAAAATTATATTTTACACGTTTATTGGATACAAAAGAAGAAAAAAAATTTTTAATAGTTTTTATCATAAAACAATCGTCATTAATATTTTTGAACTGACAATTGATTTTTGAAAAAGTTTACCAAAAAAAATTCAAAGTAACGTTTAATTATATTTACAGAAGTGATTTTGGAATGTACAAAAACCATTTAATGTATAAAATTTTTTTTTATCAAATTTTGGGGGTACCCCGTTTTGCCTACCCTACCCCCTTCCCCTATTTGATAAAAAATTTGAATAAATAAATTTTTTCGGCAAAAAGTTGAGTTCAAAAATTAAATAAACAAGGGTATAGACTAATTTTTCATCGATTTGTTGTGAAAAAAAATTTTTATTGCGCGTATTTAAGATCAAAATGAGTTTTTTTTTCTGATTCCCATTTTTCCCGCCTTTTTTTATTTATAGAAATTATAATTTTGTCTATACAAGATTTAAAAATTCATAAACAATTAATATTTTTAAAAATATATGTGCCAAAAAATAAATATGAATAAACTGTTCATATATTTTTTCGTTTTTTACTAAAATCAAAATCAGTTGAAAAAATTTCCTTTGGATCCAGTTACGTAATTTCAAAAAAATTATCAAAAATTAGCGTTTTTATGACCTTCGAGTGAAACCGCGTACGTAATAATCATAATAATTATTAAATAAAGTTATAGTTTGACGGCAAATGATTATATAAATTTCTCATAAAAAGAATTTATCAATGGAGTAAATATTAAAGCGCATTTAATAAATACTACAGATGGCGGCACATGTGCTGCAATGTGACGTAACTATTTTCATTGACAGTCAGCTGTGCAGTTGCACACACAAACTTTGAGATAATAATCATAGTAACGCACCAGTGGGCATAGTAAACAGTAACCATCAAACGAATTCCAACAACAAACTGCCAACTACAAATGTCATTGATTTTTTTCTGACGTTTCTATGGCAACTAATTAATTTCAATCGTAATTTTCAATTTTAATAAGTAAATATATAATCAAAAATGTCAGATCTTACGGAAAAATATATTTTTGAAGCGGAATGGTTTGACAATGCGTCTGGAATTTTCAAAAAATTTTATTTGTACTATTTTCCTGCTGACAACACTATTGAGCTGGTAAATGAAATTTTTTTTTTAATTAATACCCGAAAAATAGTCAGTGGTTAATCATTAATTGTCTGTTTATTTTCAAATTTCAGTTTGACATAAAAAACAAGAAAATATTTCTCCGTCGAACGAAATGCGAAGGCGTTAATTTGAAAAATTTATTCATCGGCTCAGTTGTCACGATATTTTCCAGGCCGATGAAAATAATCGATATTGCTGATGGTGCAACTAGAAATCGATTGAGTAAAACGATGCAAAAGTAAATTTTCAATACTTATTACTATCATTATTACTTTTTATTTATGATTTAAAGGTTACGTCTTCAGCGGCCCGAAAAATTACCTAGTAGTTTTTTTCGGTTAATCTTTAAAATACTCAAATTTTTATGATCCTGAAGTTAGCAGACATTTAAAAATTTTTGAATTTTTGTTTCTCAACAAATTAATTGCAAAAAAATAGAATAAAAATATGCACATGTAGAAAATTTTAAAAACTACAGGTGCAATTTTTTCAAACATTTTTTTTTTTTATGGTTTATCGTCTAAAAAAAAATCCAAAAATTATTAGACGTCTGCTAACTTCAGTATCATAAATTTTTCTCTAGAATATTGTCAACTGAACTTAGAAGTACTAAAAAAAAATTTCAAATTATTTTTTAATTTTATTTTTATAACTTTTCGATGAGGGTCTTTGGATGGCCTCGAATGAGGTCATCGTTTGCGTGATAGTTTTTTTCAGAGAAACTAAAAAAATTAAATATATCAACTTAATGTTAAGTCATGTAATTATTTGCTATTTAGCAAATTTTTTTTCAGTTAATTATTTGGCTTTAATTCCGATTTTGGACTAGAAAAAAATTTTTTACTTGAGACTAACAATTTATTTATGAAAAAAATTAAGCAAAAACTTGTCCAATCAAACTATAATTAACGTATTATAGTAATAAATAATTATTTATTTCATTTTTTTTGCCTGCGCGTGAAGAAAAAAATAAATACATTCATTTTTTCCGGTGCGGTTCTAAAAAGTTCCATTGAAAACTGATAAAAATGGAATAAAAAAATGGTTTGAAATTTTTTCTATGTAATTCAAGGATCATTTCAAAATATTCAGAAAGAATTTCTTTGTACGGACAAAAAAAATCCTAATTTTTTGGCCTTCCGTCAGAGATTTTTAACCTCTTACGCGAAGGAAATGTTTTTTCTAAACTCAGTTAAGAAAATTTGAATTCTCTGAATCTATTCAAATATTTTTCAAATATTTAAGGACATTCGCTCTATTGACACCGGAATTGATAAATAATATGGGAGAAATATTCAAAATAATAGCGGCACATAATCTCCATATCGCAAACGTGAAAATGTGTATGCTGGAGGAGTCTGATGTCGAAAGAATTTACAGACACGATAATATTCCGTAAGATTTTTCTAACTATTTGTAGACTGCAGATAGAATTCAACAGACAATTAAGTTGTTTATTTAAAAATTTTTTTAGTCACATGAAATATATCTTAACGTCGAAGCCAGTCGTTATGTTAATGTTGATAGGAGACAATGCAGTAAATCGTTGGAATGAATTAATTAGTTTTAGTGATAATATTTCTGGTGGGGAAAAGTCAAAAGTGTCATTACATGAACGATTCGCTAAAGATGCAAGAGATAATTTGTTTTATGGCTCGCCGAATGTTGACGCTGCTGAACAAGTAATTTTCAGTTTAAATTATTCGTTTACTAACAAGTTATTCTGGTTTTCCTTTTGAAAAATTGATTTTTCTTGATTTTTCAATAAACATATGCTTTGAAATTTTCATTGAATAGATTCTCCATCATCCTGTGATTTTTTTACAATCAGAAACTAGTGACACTATTTTTTAGAACCGAATTCCATAACCCATTTTTCGAAATGGAATTTTTTGAATTGTCTTGAAAACAGAAACTAATGATCCGATTTTTCTAAAAATAAATTCATTAATTCTTTGAAAAATTCCGGTTATCAAAAATTTTCAAGTGCAGAACCCAAATGACTTGTTAATTAAAAAAGAAAATGAATTAATTATTGATTTGACTATTAAAATTAGGAACTAGATTTTTTCTTCCCAACCTCAAAATTAAAAAAACACAAATTTCGAAATACGGCAACTCTAAAAAATTGCACTTGTTGCATAATAAAACCTCATGCAGTCCAATCCGATTTGATCGGTAAGTTTTCAATGTTTAAAAAAAAAAAAAAAATTTAACAGTAACAACTATCGTTTTTCCAAGGAAATATTGTTGAAGACATTCAAAAATCCGGTTACACAATATCTGCGCTTCAGCAATTCAATATCGACCCAATAAACGCCGAAGAATTTCTCGAAGTCTACAAAGGAGTTTTAGCCGATCACGGGGTAATTTTTTTTAGCTCAAAAAATACAAAACCCGCTTGCTAAATATTTAAAAATAATTTTTTTTATTAACAGTAATATAGTAATAAGACAATTGAAATAATTATTTAATAAATCCAAGGCCCATCTTTAATCCACTTATTTAATTAATAAAAAAAAACCAAGTTTATTCATGTAGAAAAAGAGCAATTTAATATTCGAAAAAATTAAACTTTCGTCTAGGCTATGGTCGCTGAATTACAGTCGGGACCTTGCGTCGCCATGGAAATAACTCACAGAGATGAATCCATAAACGTTCCGCTCGAGTTTAGAAAACTTTGTGGTCCAATGGATCCAGTAATTTACTTTTTTTTAAAAACACTTCTCCTTTTTCCTTATTATTCAGGTCAACGATATTTCAAAATCCGTCTTTCGTTACAGGAAATTGGTAAACAATTACGACCGAATACTTTACGCGCGAAATATGGAAACACGAAAATCCAAAATGCTGTTCATTGTTCAGATTTACCCGAGGATGGTTTACTCGAAGTAATTATCCCGCCAATTAATTAACTAACCACTTAATCAACTGACCTATCAATCAATCAATCAATCAATTAATTAATTAATTTACAGGTGGAATATTTCTTCCGCATCCTCGACAGTTGAATGGAAATCAAAACATCCCAACTTTTTGTACCGACAAACAATTTTTATTTTTTTAATTTTATAAATATAAATAAATATTTAAACGAAAAATATAAATATGTGCATTATTAATTTCTCATTTAATTTAATGGCGTAATAAAAAAATGTTTATGACCGATAACGCTGGCAGTCGTAAGTCACAGTCAATAATCAAGAGTAGTTGGAGTAATTAAAAAAAAATATATCGTAACAATTGTTCTTAAAAAAAAAAAAAAGACATATGTTTAATATTATTGCATAAGAATATGAAAAGTATGATACTTGTAGTATTTCGCACATTCTTCAGTTGACAAAACAATAAACACGCATAATAAAAATCCAAATAATTGCATGTTTGCGTAAATATATATGTATATATATATGCAAACTTTTTTAAAACATTTATTATAAATAAATGAACATTAGTATTAAGTTTGCGTCGTCCTTGGGAACGAATGTGTTGAATGAATATTTTTTTTCGCCACTAGACCCAATGTTTGATTCAATTACATGGTCATCTGATGAAAAATCGAACAATCGTTATTACAAAAGAGTAATCACTTTACAACATAAAATAATGATAACAATGATAAATAAAAATAATAATAAAGACGAAGGCAAAGTAACATCAGTGAGTTCTCATTGGCTTATTAGGAAATTAACTTCCGTTCTTGTCGTCGACACGGTGGATCGGCAATATTAAGAGCCAGTCCGGAGTATGACATCGACTGACGTACTTCGCTCTTTTTAAGTTACTCTTTAGTTTGTTGTATTATTTTTTTTTTTTTTTTAATCAACTTTTTTATTAATCAACGGCCGATTAATTTTCACTAATTAACGATTTTTTTTTTTACGATTTATCGGTAGTATTATGCGGGTCCGTGATACGGAATATTATTACGTTATTTATTATTATCTCAGCCGATTTTATTTACATTTTTATTTAGCAAAGGTACAAATTATGTAATAGTGTATCAGATATATTTCAGTTAACGACACAAAAGTGCTAGTTTTATCAAGGACGTGAAGTGTTGATGATTATTTATATATATCGCATCCTTTTGATCTCATTTTTTTCACGTGACTTTTGTTCAAAAATTTAATTATTGTAATTAATAAAATTTTAATTAATATTTCAATCGCTAGTATATTTTTGAAAATTCAATAATAATTTATCAGCAAAATGACTTGATCAGTAATCAAATTCCTGAGCAAATACATACGGAAAAATTTTTTTTTTTTTATTTTTGATAGAACCCAAAAAAAATAAGTAAAAATGCTACTGATTGGAAGCTTCTTCCGAAGAATATTTAAGGACTTGCGGCAAAAAGAGCTGCTGCCGTTGAAATTAATATTTTTTGTCCAAGCCTCGAGTAAGTTTTTACTATTTATTATTTTTAAAAATTTAAATTAAAATGCAAGTAGAGAAAAAAAGTTACGTAAATTAGTTATTAAAATATAAGACAATTGAATAAGAAATAAATAAATTATTTAATAATCAGCACTATACGTCCTCTATCCTTATCTCACGATACACATGAGAGAACTTGGAATAAATGTTGAAGAAACGGCAATTATGAGCGCGGTAACTCCGTTCATAGCAATTGTAATGCCGCCGGTTGCTGGAGTCGTCGCTGATCGTATAGGAAATTTCAAGGTAATAATCAAGATATTTTTTATATGGAGTAAAAAAAAGTGGGTTATCTACCCGCGAAAAATGAATCACATGTCGCCATATATGCACTGAAAAAAAATTTCGGAGTGAACGCGAGATTTGTTTTATTTATTTAATTCCCTCCAGAAATTTAGTCCAGAGCTGAGTTTGAACTGAAAACTCCGGATCAAAGTGGATAAGAATCGAAACCAAATTCAAATCCCTTCGCTGAAAACAAGCTCCCTATTTACCCGATATGTAGAGTGATTTTTTTTCAGACCCTCCGGAACTCTGAGCGACAGAGTGAACTTGAATTGAAATAAAATCCGGATTCACTCCCAATTTTTTACATGATACTGAACTCAGCCGACGTCCAATAATTTTTGGATTTTTTTTAAACAATAAATTATTAAAAAAAAAATATTTGAAAAAATTGCACCTATAGTTTATCAAATTTTCTACATGTGCATATTTTTATATATATATTTTTTTAAAATTAAGTCGTTAAAACAAAAATTCAAAAATTTTAAATTGTCTGCTGACTTCAAGATAATATTTTTTACAGTGTATGATCTATATATGTCCATAATAGATCATATATGGCCATATGTGATAAATTTTCGACGGAAATAAAATAAAAATGAGGGTTTATTTTATTTAGATAATGCTGTCATTCTTTTCATCACTGGGAGGTGCAGCAGCACTTCTTTTACTGTTAGTTCCAGTCGGTAGAGTGACTGTTAAGTATCCAGAACAAATTGTTATGGATTTAGGCTGCTCTAGAAATGACAGTAATATAATAATAACGATTAATCAAATGAATCATCATTGTGATAATCGTGTTAATCTTGATATAATAGCCGGTGTACAAAGCTGCGGTTATATTTGCCACGTTGATTTGCACAATCATACTCATCTCGACTATATTTTGACGTCAAAATCTTATTCCGTTGAGTTTTTATATGATAATTATTTTAACGAGAGTAAAAAACAACGCGTTAAGTATAATCGACCTTACGCCGATTATAATCAGGTACAAAATTCAAAACACATTTGTTTGTTTAGTTATTAAGACAACTGGGGTAAGATGAGCTGCCTGATAAAATATTTAGCTTCGTGCGTTTGCTGCACAAAACTTGTTAGTTCAGGCTTTGATGAATAAATAAATCTGATTACAGTTTTTTTTATCAGCGTTAAGTTTTATCGAAAGCAAGATAACATTTTTAGTTTTTATTTTCTTATTTCGAGATGTTCTGATTTTCGAACAATACAAGCCCTCAATTTTTTGAAATTTGGATCATGTATTTTTGGTTGAATTTTGTGCAAAATTTAATTTCAAGTTCGTCAGAAAAAAAAACTGCAAATTTTTTATAAAAAAACAAATTTTCAGAACTTGATTATAAAGTCGTTGAATTTTTTTTTAAGAAAACATAAAAATTGCACATTATTGATGTTCTTGGTATCCAATTTTACAAATTACACTTAATTATCTAAATCATAATAAAGCGGGATCTGAAAAAATGTTCTCTGCTTTCAGTTAACAAACAAAGAGATTTCAGTAATTTTAATTTTATTTACTTTTGTTTCCACGTTAAATTTAAATGTTCACGCGTGTTGTTTAAAAAAAAAAACAACAACAAATAAATTAAAAAGGAAATCAATAATTATGAAATTTTTTTGACAGCTCATTTTACTCCGGAAGTCTTGGTCTGTTATTTATAATTAATTAAGTCAAATAATAAAAATAAATTGAGTAATGTATAAACAACTTTTTTCAAGACAACAATGACACGTGATGAAGTATTGGAACACCGTGTATTTAGGAACAATGAGTATTATAATTCATGCATACGTCAATTATCACGTAGCACAGTATTTTTTCCCACTGATAATCACTTGGAATTTACTTGCCTCACCTCAAATCACTTAGAAACAGAGAGCAACTCAACGACCAACAAAACAGTCTGTAATTTCAAGCAATCTCCTACTGAAATAACTCCAGTAAGTGATAAATATATATTTTCCCGGCGGAATACAAAACATGAAATACAAAATTAATTAGTAAAGTAATTTATTTAGGATCCAAATGACCGGGGATTCACAGCCAAAGTAAGGGCTCTGGTCGACTCGGATCTGGACGTCTTGGAAAAAAGGAAAAGATTTATTGTGGAAAAATTACGTACCGAAGAAAACGCGAACTGGAATTTGGGAAAATGCGAATCTTTGAACCGGCCGTACAGGGTTTCGGCTCAGGTGTCGGTTGATGATGTGGAAGATCCTAATTTCGATAATAATTTGAATTTCAAAGGATGCAGTGAACGCTGCATTATCACCGCGCCGAGAAATGATATTTGTACCAACAAAGATACTGTCATAGAATACAATATACAGTTGACTTTTTGGCTTTACTTAGCAATTCGTGTTTTTATAAGTAATTTTTTTTTATTATCATTCATTTTAATCGAACTGTGAAGTGCCCAATTTTATTTCCGACCGAAAAATAATGAATTAATTATTTTATTGTAATAAAGTAGCGGATTTATTTTTTGATTCATAATTAAGAAGACCGCTAACTTTTGAACGCCCGAAATTGGTGACTAATATTGAGTTTGAATAATTTTTTTCAATAATAAATTTCAAGTTTACGTCTAAGCTCATGTTGATTTCAAAATCCATTGATTCAAAAATAGATCGCGTTTCCGTGCACTTTTTATTCGCGGATTTGAAAAATTTTATGAAAGTTTTTTTAAACGCCTGGTGCACAATTACAGTCGATATTTCCATAGTAACTATTTTTTAAAAATCAATTTATTAATAATTTGAAGCCTCTAGTTTCTATTAAAATTTTTGAACTAATAATCAGGTTGGAAATTAAAAATTGAATCTCCATTGCACGTTTTGATAACCGACAATTTTTTTCCTCATCACAACACATTTTAATGAATTAAATTTCAGGCATTATTGGCGGCACAGCATTCGCGATGTTCGAAGGTGCAGTTATCGCAATATTACGTGAACAAAATGCTGATTATGGGCTACAAAGAATTTATGGTAGTATTGGTGGTATGATATCATCACCATTATCAGGAATGCTAATTGATTATGCCAGTACCGGTAAAGAATACACCGATTTCAGGTAATAAAAAAAAAAAAAAAAAAAAATCAACAACAACAAATCGCTCAACTTAAATTGAGGAAATAAATTTGGCTTTAAAAGTGAAGCATTGAAACGTGAGTTTGAACTCGTAAATAAATGGATTTAAATATTAACTTTATTACAGGCCAGCGTTTTATTTGTACGCGGGACTCAAAGTGGTATCTGGTGGGTTGATGCTCGCAATTAATCTCGAATTTAAGTCGCCGGCCCACAACGTCTTAAGTGACGTTATCAGCGTGCTGAAGAACGTCGAAATAGTCGCGCTGTTGCTGGCTTGCTTTATGCTAGGTTATTATTATTTATATTCAAAAAACCTTATTTACGTGTGCGCTTAATAGTCTTGTCTCATATTTTAAATATCATTGATCATCTATCATTGAAAGGTGACGCAAACGGATGTGTCAATAACACCGGCCGTAACGTCCGTGCGAAATTACAATTTCGTCTTCAAGGTCTTGTTTAATGACCTCCAAAAAATTTTATTATATCAAATAAACACTTATTATCATTGCTCTTTAATTACTTGTCATAAAAACTTGTTTTTTTATCTGCAAATATTTTGACTTTTTTTAAATATTTGAACAGTTTTAATTCACACAAATGTATGAATGTGTTATTTTTTTTTACGGCTGTAAAAATCATCTGATTTACGGGCGAGCTTAAAAAATGATAACACGTGAAATAAATTCCGGGAAAAATAAAATAAAAATTTTTTATTACGTAGGTACGGCATGGGGTTACGTCGAGTCCTTCCTCTTCTGGTTTCTCCAAGATCTAGGAGGTTCAAGGTCACTGATGGGTATCACAATAACCGTCGGTGGAATAGCCGGGATTCCTCTTCTAGTGTTATCTGGTCCGATTATCAAAAGGATTGGTCACGCAAATGTTTTATTCATCGGTTTTGTTTTCCATGCAATTCGTTTACTTGGTAATTTATTATCATTATCTAATGCCTTTAAATTTATGATTGAATTCAGCCTCCCACTTTCATAAAATGTAACAATTTCTTCCATAATAAAATAAATTTCCATGAGTAAAAGTTAAAATTTCCAGGTTACTCGCTAATTTACAATCCATGGCACAGTTTGATATTCGAGGCATTGGAATCTGTAACAACATCTCTGAGTTTTACTGCAGTTGTTACGTACGCTGCTAAATTGTCTACCACAACAACCGACTCATCTATTCAAGGTCTTCTAGGCGGTCTTTATTACGGCGTCGGTAAGTAAACCAACGTACTTACACTTACTGTCTAAGTACATCCGATAATTTATGTTCATTTTAATAAGATCATCCTCGCTCTGGTCTGACTAATAAAGTCTCCGCTCATTTAATATTTAATGTTATTGTCTTCTTAGACTTCGGCACAATTAAATTTTTACGAGTTACAATGAATTGATAAATAAAAAACTTAACTGCTACTGGTAGCTGTCAATAACAATAACAATAAATACATAAAAATGTTCCAGGCAAAGGGGCAGGAAGTCTAATGGGAGGTTTTATAATGAAAGCAGTCGGGACACGTCCGACTTATCAAATATTTTCGGTGGTATCATTAGTAAGCGGTCTTATATATTTCTTCTTCAACATGTGCTATCTGCAAAAGCGCCCGCAAGTCGAGGGGAACGATATTGTGAAGAAGGAGCCGAAGAAGTCGGTGGAGAACGGAGTGAACTTGGGGGAGAAAAATAATAAAAATGAGCTGAATATTAAATACAACAAGAGCAAGAAGGGAAACGAAAACGGCGGACTGAAGAAGAATATTGAAATAAATTTAAAGGCCATCGAGGCAGCCGCCAACGGGAGCAAAGCCGCCGAGGCTGAGGCTCAGGACGTCGACGTTATCAAACGCATGCCGGAAGAGAATCCCAAGATTAAGAAGAACAAGAATAAGAAGCTTAAGAATAGCAATGAGATGAATTTAAATAAGATCGATACCAGGGACGGGGCTACGAATCCGGGGTTTCTGGATGATCGTAATGACGAGAGTCAGTGCAATGTTACTGTTGAGAAAGTACCGGAAGACAATAAGTGATAGATTCTTGTTGCTGGATACACACGATTATAAAGTCCTTTGCTATACCTTAGATATAAATGATGAATGAGTGTGTTTGTATGTTTGTGTGTGTGTGTGTGTGCGTGTGTGTGGGTGGGAGTGTTGTGAAATTGTCACACAGATGCTGGACTTGTTAAAGGCGTCTTGCAAACGCTGATGAGACTATTACGATACAATTTTCTCATCGTTGTGAATGATATTGGTACTTCCGGATACTCAGTATACGTGACATGCAACCAGATGTTATATATGTGATAAAGTGATAAGTTAGTCAAGTTCTTGAGGCTCAGTATTGTAAAATCAGAAATGTTACTAATGAATATTAATAATAATTCATTGTTGTTATTAAATTTTAATTAATTGTATATATAGAAATATAAAAATTGTTTTATCTGAATAAATGATTATAATTATTTGATTATTTTTATTTATTTAGGTCAGTATCTAAAAGGCAGTGGCGTAGAAAATTTAATAAGAATTAATTTTTGAGAATTATTTAAATAAAAATTATGACCTAATTCTGAACGCAGATTTTCAAAAAAAAATTTTTAATGTCCGAAATTGGGTTCACTCAAAATGGCTCAAACAAAAAACCTGAAATAATGCCCCGAAACTTAACTTTCCTTTTTCTAATTTTTTTTTTCCCTTTTCTTGTAAAAATTAAAAACCCCGGTCGCAGTCTACTAAAAAATAAATTTATCTTTAAAATAACCTGCATGACCATAACGGTCCAAGTTTGCCAACGTAATTAGACAGTCTTTGTTCATGATTACGAGTATTTAGCGCATTTAATAGAACACACATAAAGTTTTGTACAGTTATCAGCGGCGAGTCTATATAGGAAAGCAGAAAGTCGTTAAAGGAGTCACAGATTGTCCATAACGATGTTGCGCTCGCTGCTGTTCAGTTTGGCAACTCTTGCGTCAGCATACGCCGCGGGGATTCCCGAAATCACGGGCTACTCGAGAGTTTCTAAAAACGGCGCTAGTGGCGCAGTGGCGGGCAGTGACGCGCGTAGTTTGAACCTGTCGCCGGTCTACAAGCCGGGAAATAACTTAAAAGTTCACAACGGCGAGGTCATCGATTATCCTCCGACACAAAAGTGAGACTAGTTGCAATTACTGGGTGTTAACTAATAAATATTTAATTGACCACTCAAATGTTTGTAAATTTATTTATTTATTTGTTGTTTAATTGGGACAGGTACTCGACCTTGGACGAAGAAATGGTGGCAAAATTGGATGGGAAAGCGAGTCGCCAACAGGCTCAAGACAGGTTCCATCCACCAGCGAGCTTCGAGCATGTTTTAGCGCACTCGAATGCCGCCGGTTCTGGTGCTCTTAGACTGCAGAGACCGTCAGACCTGCCAGGGTCGTCGAGCTCTTTGGCCTCTCAATCCTCAGGTTCATCATCCTCTATTTCTTCCGGTGGTTACGCCACGCTGCCGCAACGAGTTTACTCTTCAAATACTTATCAGTACCCCGACGACTCTAAATTATCAAAAAATAATGACAATAATAATAATAACAATAAATTAAACATAAATAATAGTAATAACCATGATAATTTGCCTTCTATTACTGTTGATGGATACTCTATGTCTGATGATTCTTATTCCAAGGTAATATAGATTTTATAATTATATAGATATGCTTGCTGAATCTCATATTTATTACACTGTCATGTATGTTGTTTTTTTTTTTTATTTTTTTTCTTATTGCAATGAATTCATTATTTTTTATTTCTTAATTTTAACTTTTTACTTCCCGCTATGAAAATTGAGCATTTTTTTACTTAATGTAATTAAAAATTTTAGTGCTCGTAAAATTTTATATTCGTTAAAAAAATTCAGACTCAAGTGAAATTAATTTGTAAATAAAAAATTTAATTATTTTAATTAATCATAAGAGACTGAAAAATCAGACACCTGAAAAAAATAATTTATTTTTATCAAAAAATGTATTCTAGTAAACGAGGCAAAGTGGTCATTTTTCAAGTTAATTTTTTTTTTCAATTTTTGGACTACTTCACTGCAAGGTTTTATTTTTAATCACAAAAAAATTAATCGAAATTTTGAAGTGACCAATTTGCCTCAACAAATTACAAAAATTTGTAAAGTTGAATAAAAATTTTGGGATGTCCAAAGTACCTCACTTTCACTCGTATTAAGTAAAAATTTTAAAAGATGGTGTCTTATTTTTTTGTGTTGGCGGTTTTCCTTAAAAATTCAAAATCTAAAAAAAATAAAATAGATTTTTAATTTGACGTCACTAATAATAATAATTATTTAACAACAGCTACCAGATACATATGGATTAAAAAATTATAAAGATAAAAAACTGACGAGTTATCTTGATAAACTGCCATCTAAACCGGAATACCAACCAGTGCCAGGATACATAGATCCTGATGATCCATACTTACCTAATGATAATGATAATGCTGATCACAGTCATGATCACGGTCATATTCACGACCTGACATACCCACATGAGTATATCTTCGATCACCCACCGGACGATTTCTATCACCACTTCACTAGCACAACCACCGAGGAGCCAATGAACGACCAACGTCTCAATAAACGTCCCTACTCGTACTATTATATCGGCAAAAAACTCTGGTACCTGCCATTGTACTTCAGTATTTATTTCATTATTTATATCGCCGCGCTGGTGCTAAAGAGCGTCGCCAGACACAAGATTAATTTTCCAGCAAATTTAGCGGAAGCTGCGGGTGCTAGGCAACTTAATGCGAATAATAATTTCGCCTGGTCGGATCTCACTCACCGAGTTTTGGAATCGATTGAAAAATTTTCTCTTCATAATAAAAATTTGAATCATACAATTGTAAAAAATGAAAAATAAATTTTATTCAAATTATTTGATTGATAAATTATTTGACTCAAAATCCTCCATTTTTTTTTAATTACTAGAATAATTTGTAATAATTTTTAATAAATAAATTTTTCGTATAAAAATTTATTCTTTTATTTTTTTATTTGAACCTAAAATTTGAATTATTAATTTTTGAAAATTTTTTACTGAAAATTTTAACGCGATATAAATATATATAATTTATAAAATAATATATAATATAATAAAAGCCATAATTCAAAGGAAGATGATATTTAATGTAAGACAAAAAAAAATATTTAAAAATGTACCGCGCGTAAAGTTGTTTGACGAGTTGGTAAAAATTGTTTCCGAAGAATCTCAATATGTTAAGTATCAGAACTTGTCATATCGGCGATCGCATAAGTATTTTGCAATCTGTAACAATTATTACTGGTTAGCACATCATCATTTGCTTAACGTTCTTGTTACAGTTACAGTTACACAAAATGTAACATTACTTTACAAGTTAGTTCACTAGCAGTAACCAGTTTGGCTATCGGTCTTCACCGAAAATCATCTCGTAATTTTCTGACAGCAACAGACGAGCCATCTGTTAAAATTTACTTTTATTTCGGTTTAGAATAAACAAAAAATAAGCCGCGATGTGAACTTGTGATAGTTTTTTATTAATTTTTAATTCAATTTCAAATTCAATAGACAAAAGTGGGGATTTTTAAGCATCGATTTATTAATAAAAATTTTTGACTGATAAATATTTTTAGAAAATAAAAATGGAAATAAAAATATTTAAAATAACTTTATTTTTAATTTACGTAAATTTATTAAGAGTTAAGACTGATAGAGTTAATAATTCAATTATGACAACTCAAAATACAGATATAGCTACGACAGAATCTTATAGGTACGGTAAATTTTTTTTTTATTGAATAAGAAATATATAAATATGTGATAAATATTTATACAAATTCTTTGCAATGAATTGAATATAAAAATTATTTATTAACTACGGAAATTCCAAATTAAAAAAAAAATATAATGAATAATTTGATCATTATTAATTACAATTTAACTTATGTTAATATTTTTGGGCATTAAGTTAAAGAATTAAAAAAAGAAATGATCGTAAAATATTTTACATCGATTCAAAAATTTTTTTTCAGTATTAGGTCGGCTGCCCAATTTCAAAACTCAGTAACTGACAAAAATAATATTTTTGAAATATGAATCGAATCATGTTCACAAGACCACTGGAACTAAAAATACTAAAATATCGATTTTTAAAAATTTGTCCCTTACTGTGTTCGAAATTGGCCAGCTGAGGCATCCAAATTTTGATCATTATGATTATCAAAGTTTTAAAAATCAGTGAATTTTTTTCTTAGGCAAGATAGCCATCGAAGTTTGCTTTTTTGAAATTCAAATTATTAATTCAATAATTTTTTACCAAAATAATATTTTTGGAAACATAATTTAGGCAATCACGAGTATATAGACGCGGGCACGATCATGATCACGATGAAGATGATGATCACGATAATCAAGAAGATATGGATCACATGGACGTAAACGACGACATGGATTCAAAATCCCTAGCGGAGTCTAAAGGGGAATATTGGGGCGGCTATTACGACTTCCTCATAAACGAAGGGAGCTACAAATTTTGGGCTGTATTTCAAGTAAGTCCAGGGTATGCAATCAGTCGAGCACGATATGCAATTTAAAATATTACTCATTTTTTCTTATTTTCTTCATCATTATTATTATCATTATTAGTTATTTCCATTTAAATATTTTACGACTGGTGTGGGACCCGAGGGTTTAAGCGGCGGTAGAGATGAAAATTCTCTCGCCGTGGCCCTTACATGAGAGCGTAAACGATAATAATAAACAATAGAGTGTAAAAGAGTAATAGTGGGATGTAAATGATGAAAGAAATAAGTATTTAAAATAAAAAAAAGCCGAGAAAGAAAGAAAGAGAGAAAGAAAAGGTTTCGTTTATGAGTCTAAAATGGCATAACGGACGTTAATGTATTTTGTCGACAGCTTGCCACCGCTGCGCTCCTCATATACAGCGGTTTCGCGGCTCTTTACTACGCCAAGGTTAATCCATCGACCACTGATGACTACGAGGATTATTTTCTCCGCAGAAGAAAGCGTCATATTAGCGACACGCTTTTTTACATCGACGGTCCGACATTCCAGAGGATTATCGACGCATTGGAAAATAATATTCATTAACTCTTATATAATCTTATATTATATATTATGCATTAGTAATTTAATTTTCATCCGATAATTTATTTATTTTTAAACGAATAAAAGTTTTTGTCTAATTTTCGTTTCTTTTAATTACTCGGCCGATTTGCTATGCCAGGAGATTCATTTTTGCTCTACAGTCTTTTTGTTTATTTTTATAAATATATTAATTAAATTTTATTTCATTTTTATGGAATCCGAGGACATTTGTCTGCACTTCAGTCTGTTATGAATAATAAAAAAAATCGTAAAAGTGTAGATTAATTATTTTTATTAAATATTTTAATTAAAATTTTTATTGCAATGATTTTTTATAAGAATTCAGACAACGGAATTTTGGATTTTTTATTTTGACTAAAATTTGAGTCTTTTGTTTTCAAAATGGCCCTTACTTTTAAGTTTTAATTGGTTCTGTTAATCAGCTGCAAAATCAACTTTAATTTGATATCCAAAATTAAATTTTGTTAAAATGAAAAATCGAAAAAATTTTTTCCAAATTGCAAATTTTCAGCGGTGGAAAAAAAATTTTGTTGACAAAATTTAAAATCAGTTAATAATTGGCTGTTATATAAAATGAGAGATCCGGGGATTTTATGTTCCATTACCGACACCCAAAAAAGCTTAATAAAATCATTAGTATCGCAAAACCCAATGTGAATCTAATGAATAAAAATATTTATCAACACAGCGGGGCTTACGAAAACCCCAACAGCTCATTGATAAAAAATTTAATTCCCTCAATTATGAGCGTTCAAAAAGATCGACGGCCCTCATCATCATCCGCAACGCCGCGACGTCACTCCCAAAAAAATTAAACAATAATTTTACATTTATATATATAAAAATACATATATATATACAATGAAAATTTGATTTATCGTATAAATCCATAAGATAAAAATGTTCAAACAAACTCACAAAGTCTGAGAGTAAATAAAAATATATAATATATGAATAAATTATTATTGTAAAAAATAATACTGATTGAATCGACGTAAGAATGTTGAATTATTTGTTTTGTATTGTGCTTCATACCAACTACACATATATATAAATATATATATATATATTTATATTTATATATATACACTACTTGCGACTCTTAAAGTAAAAGAAGTGGCCATTCGAAAAGGGTTATCATGATCAAACTGTTCGTCTTATATATATATACACTATAGTATATAAATATATATACATATAAGATTATATATTATACTATATAAGTTCAATCTCTCCAGCTGCTAAATATGCGTCGGATTAAAACGTAATAAAAGTCTTGAAGGAAAAAATGTCGAGCGATAAATCAAGATGAGATGCACAGACCCTGGCGAAAGGATGCTCGCAAACGAACGTTCTTGATTCTCAAACATCACCAACAGCGAGTTGTAATAAAATTTATAAAAATAATCACTTAAATTTTTTCAAATTTTATTAACTCGAGAAGGAAGTTAATAATTATTTAAATTATCTTGTAGAGTTGGGTTTGATTGGATCGAGCGAGTAGAGGCCGATGACAGAGATGAAGATGAGGACGAGGAGTGAAAAAATCAGCGAGCAATGTAACGTGTAATGGGTATAGTCCAGTCGGCCTGGAAAAAAAAAGGGGTTTGTTGGCAACTTTTCGACAAAATGGTCCGATTTTGAATTTTTTTTTTTTAAAATACTCAGAAAAATATTCTAAACATTTGTGTGTATGTGGGAAGTGTTGCTTTTTTTTTGTTTAAAAAATAGCGTTTTAGCGTTGAGCTTTAAATTAAAATATCTCAGAAACTACGCAAAAGTAGTCGAGACATGCTGCGTATGAAATTTAGAGAATTGAATAACGAACAAAATGAGCCCAACCCGATTTCTCTACGACCAATAGTTTGCGAGATATTAATTTTTTAATGAAGAAAAACGCGGTTCCGCTCGAACGCTTATAAACAAATAGCTGTAACTCCTCGAAAAATCATTCGATTTACTTTTTTTTTTTTTTGAATTACAGCTATTGTTGTCTACTATAAGCAAAAAAATCAGCTAAGCTAAAAAAAATTTTTTTGAATTTATAGGAATTATTTTCAGTTTTTCGAATTTATGCATTAAAAAATAGTTAAAATTCGAAAAAAAATATTTTGTTTGCATATAAAACTTTGACCAGCACCATAGAATCGATGTGAGAAAAAATATTTTTTTTAAAAAATTTTTTTTATGCAAAAATTTAGCTTACAAGTTTAAAAAAATATGAGCTCTACGGGGACTTGAACTCAACTCCGAGACAGTGCGCGTGCGCCATTCCCCTCAAACCGTTGTCGGCGAAATATGGGGGAAATAATAATAATGTGAGGCATATAATAATAATAGCAAGCGGCCGCTCAGATACTCGGAGTAATTCGTTTTTTCATTCTTATTTATAATTTTTTTTTTTTTTTAAAGTCTTAATTAACTTTCAAAAAATCGTTACGACAATATAGGTATCAATCGATTCCAAATTTTGTGAATCGTCCAGAAAATCTATCGATTTAAGATCGATTTTTGAAATGTTAACTAACATTTTTTATAAACAAATAAGTTTATGAACTTTCAAAAAATCGTTACGACAATATAGGTATCAAACGATTCCAAATTTTATGAATCGTCCAGAAAACCTATCGCTAAAAGATCAATTTTTGAAATGTTAACTAACTTTTCCTATAAACAAATAAGTTAATGAACATTTAAAAAATCGTTTCGATAATGTAGGTATCAATCGATTTCAAATTTCATTAATCGTCTGGAAAACCTATCGATTAAATATCGATTTTTGAAATGTTAACTAATTTTTGTTTATAAACAAATAATTTAATTAACTTTTAAAAATTCGTTTTTTCTATATAGGTATCAATCGATTCTACATTTTATAAATCGTTCGGAAAACCTATCGATAAAAGATCTATTTTTAAAAATGTTGAGTAATTTTTGTTTATAAACAAATAAGTTAATTAACTTTTAAAAATTCTTTTTTTTTATATATAGGTATCAATCGACTCCAAATTTTGTAAATCGTTCAAAAAACCTATCGATAAATGATCGACTTTATAAATGTTAACTAATTTTTGTTTATAAACAAATAAGTTAATTAACTTTTAAAAATTCGTTTTTTCTATATAGGTATCAATCGATTCTAAATTTTATAAATCGTTCGGAAAACCTATCGATACAAGATCTATTTTTAAAAATGTTGAGTAATTTTTGTTTATAAACAAATAAGTTAATTAACTTTTAAAAATTCTTTTTTTTATATATAGGTATCAATCGACTCCAAATTTTGTAAATCGTTCAAAAAACCTATCGATAAATAATCGACTTTATAAATGTTAACTAATTTTTGTTTATAAACAAATAAGTTAATTAACTTTTAAAAATTCGTTTTTTCTATATAGGTATCAATCGATTCTACATTTTATAAATCGTTCGGAAAACCTATCGATAAAAGATCTATTTTTAAAAATGTTGAGTAATTTTTGTTTATAAACAAATACGTTAATTAACTTTTAAAAATTCGTTTTTTCTATATAGGTATCAATCGATACCAAATTTTGTGAATCGTCCAGAAAATCTATCGATAAAAGATCTTTTTTTAAAAATGTTGACTAATTTTTGTTTATGAAGAAAAAGCTAATAAACTTTAAAAATATCGATTCGACAATATTTAGTCCCTCGGCTGAAGAGTACTCGGAAGCCCGTATGCACTTTTAGGTCCCCGGATTCTGATTAATGATATTTACGTATTTTTTTCCGAGGATCACGAAAAACTAGGTTATTTTGCTCGCCGATGGTAGGTTTAATTGTTAATAACAATTTAATTGTTTATAACGATATAAATCGAGAAGGACTGATTTGACGGGGAAGTTTATTTAAAAAAAAAGTTTTAAAATTAAAAAACCAACAAAAAATGTCCTTATCATTTTTTTGATAGAATGAATATTTTCGGAGATAGCGCAAAAAACAACAAGTAGCGGTCGAACCTCTCTCTCGCGCGCACGCATCCCACAGACTCTAGCGACGAACGACAGGCACAGAAAAATACAGGGACGAAAAAAAAATTCAATTCTCGGTGTCAACTAAAGATTAAGAAAAGAAACTCATAGATATCATAGAGGAGACTCTATGGAAAATTTCCAGACCCATAATCGATGGATCCACCCCATAGACACCGAGTAACAGCCCCATAAATGGGAGTTTTTTAATTAAATTGTCGAATTTTCGACTTTAGAAAATTCAATCCTCGGTGTCCACCTGAGATTAAGGAAGGAAACTCATGGGAATCTTCGAGGACACTATACAGAAGATTCCCAGACCCATAATTAAAATATTAACCCCATAGACATCGAGTAACAGCACCATAAATGGGGGTTTTTTAATTAAATGAACGAATTTTCGACATTAAAAAATTCAATCCTCGATGTACACCTGAGATTTAGGAAGGAAACTCATGGGAATCTTCTAGGACACTATACAGAAGATTCCCAGACCCATAATTAAAATATTAACCCCATAGACATCGAGTAACAGCGCCATAAATGGGGGTTTTTTAATTAAATTAACGAATTTTCGACATTAAAAAATTCAATCCTCGATGTACACCTGAGATTTAGGAAGGAAACTCATGGGAATTTTCTAGGACACTATACAGAAGATTCCTAGACCCATAATCGATAGATTAACCCCATAGACACCGAGTAACAGCCCCATAGAAGGGGGTTTTTTAATTAAAGTGTCGAATTTTCGACTTTAGAAAATTCAATCCTCGGTGTCCACCTGAGATTAAGGAAGGAAACTCATGGGAATCTTCGAGGACACTATACAGAAGATTCCCAGACCCATAATCGATAGATTTACCCCATAGACACCGAGTATCAGCCCCATAAATGGGAGTTTTTTAATTAAATTGTCGAATTTTCGACTTTGAAAAATTCGATCCTCGGTGTCCACCTGAGATTAAGGAAGGAAACTCATGGGAATCTTCGAGGACACTATACAGAAGATTCCCAGACCCATAATTAAAAGATTAACCCCATAGACACCGAGTAACAGCCCCATAGAAGGGGGTTTTTTAATTAAATTAACGAATTTTCGACATTAAAAAATTCAATCCTCGATGTACACCTGAGATTTAGGAAGGAAACTCATGGGAATTTTCTAGGACACTATACAGAAGATTCCTAGACCCATAATCGATAGATTAACCCCATAGACATCGAGTAACAGCCCCATAAATGGGAGTTTTTTAATTAAAGTGTCGAATTTTCGACTTTAGAAAATTCAATCCTCGATGTACACCTGAGATTAAGGAAGGAAACTCATGGGAATTTTCTAGGACACTATACAGAAGATTCCCAGACCCATAATTAAAATATTAACCCCATAGACATCGAGTAACAGCGCCATAAATGGGGGTTTTTTAATTAAATTAACGAATTTTCGACATTAAAAAATTCAATCCTCGATGTACACCTGAGATTTAGGAAGGAAACTCATGGGAATTTTCTAGGACACTATACAGAAGATTCCTAGACCCATAATCGATAGATTAACCCCATAGACATCGAGTAACAGCCCCATAAATGAGAGTTTTTTAATTAAATTGTCGAATTTTCGACTTTAGAAAATTCAATCCTCGATGTACACCTGAGATTAAGGAAGGAAACTCATGGGAATTTTCTAGGACACTATACAGAAGATTCCCAGACCCATAATTAAAATATTAACCCCATTGACATCGAGTAACAGCCCCATAAATGGGGGTTTTTTAATTAAATGAACGAATTTTCGACATTAAAAAATTCAATCCTCGATGTACACCTGAGATTAAGGAAGGAAACTCATAGGAATCTTCGAGGACACTATACAGAAGATTCCCAGACCCATAATTAAAAGATTAACCCCATAGACACCGAGTATCAGCCCCATAAATGGGAGTTTTTTAATTAAATTGTCGAATTTTCGACTTTGAAAAATTCAATCCTCGATGTACACCTGAGATTAAGGAAGGAAACTCATGGGAATCTTCTAGGACACTATACAGAAGATTCCCAGACCCATAATTGAAAGATTAACCCCATAGACACCGAGTAACAGCCCCATAGAAGGGGGTTTGTTTAATTAAAGTGTCGAATTTTCGACTTTAGAAAATTCAATCCTCGGTGCCCACCTGAGATTAAGGAAGGAAACTCATGGGAATTTTCTAGGACACTATACAGAAGATTCCCAGACCCATAATTAAAAGATTAACCCCATAGACACCGAGTATCAGCCCCATAAATGGGAGTTTTTTAATTAAATTGTCGAATTTTCGACTTTGAAAAATTCGATCCTCGGTGTCCACCTGAGATTAAGGAAGGAAACTCATGGGAATTTTCTAGGACACTATACAGAAGATTCCTAGACCCATAATCGATAGATTAACCCCATAGACACCGAGTATCAGCCCCATAAATGGGAGTTTTTTAATTAAATTGTCGAATTTTCGACTTTGAAAAATTCAATCCTCGATGTACACCTGAGATTAAGGAAGGAAACTCATGGGAATCTTCTAGGACACTATACAGAAGATTCCCAGACCCATAATTAAAAGATTAACCCCATAGACACCGAGTATCAGCCCCATAAATGGGAGTTTTTTAATTAAATTGTCGAATTTTCGACATTAAAAAATTCAATCCTCGATGTACACCTGAGATTTAGGAAGGAAACTCATGGGAATTTTCTAGGACACTATACAGAAGATTCCCAGACCCATAATTAAAAGATTAACCCCATAGACACCGAGTATCAGCCCCATAAATGGGAGTTTTTTAATTAAATTGTCGAATTTTCGACTTTGAAAAATTCGATCCTCGGTGTCCACCTGAGATTAAGGAAGGAAACTCATGGGAATTTTCTAGGACACTATACAGAAGATTCCTAGACCCATAATCGATAGATTAACCCCATAGACACCGAGTATCAGCCCCATAAATGGGAGTTTTTTAATTAAATTGTCGAATTTTCGACTTTGAAAAATTCAATCCTCGATGTACACCTGAGATTAAGGAAGGAAACTCATGGGAATCTTCTAGGACACTATACAGAAGATTCCCAGACCCATAATTAAAAGATTAACCCCATAGACACCGAGTATCAGCCCCATAAATGGGAGTTTTTTAATTAAATTGTCGAATTTTCGACATTAAAAAATTCAATCCTCGATGTACACCTGAGATTTAGGAAGGAAACTCATGGGAATCTTCTAGGACACTATACAGAAGATTCCCAGACCCATAATTGAAAGATTAACCCTATAGACACCGAGTAACAGCCCCACAGAAGGGGGTTTTTTAATTAAAGTGTCGAATTTTCGACTTTACAAAATTCAATCCTCGGTGTCCACCTGAGATTAAGGAAGGAAACTCATGGGAATTTTCTAGGACACTATACAGAAGATTCCCAGACCCATAATTAAAAGATTAACCCCATAGACACCGAGTAACAGCCCCATAGAAGGGGGTTTGTTTAATTAAAGTGTCGAATTTTCGACTTTAGAAAATTCAATCCTCGGTGCCCACCTGAGATTAAGGAAGGAAACTCATGGGAATCTTCGAGGACACTATACAGAAGATTCCCAGACCCATAATTAAAAGATTAACCCCATGGACACCGGTTGACAGCCCCATAAAAGTCGTTATTTAACTTGTTTTTCGAGAATTTGACTTTTTAAAAATTTAAGTTCTCGGTGTCTACTCGAGATTAAGAAAAGAAACTTATAGAATTTTTATAGTAGACCCTACTGAAGATTTCCTGACCCATAATTAATTGATCCACCCCATAGACACCAAGTACCGACCCCATAAAAGTCGTTATTTAACTTGTTTTTCGCGAATTTAAGTGTTATAAAATTCAGTTCTCGGTGACCACTGTATATTAAGGAAAGAAACTCATAGAATTTTTTTTAGTAGACCCTTCTGAAGATTTCCTGACCCATAATCAATCGATCAAATATTTTTGATAACTCACTTTTGGCCGATTTTTATATATATTTTAAATATATTTTAGATATATTTAAGAAATATTTCAAAATACATAAAAAATACATAGCTAAAAATATAAAATAAATATATTTTGCATATATCTAAAATATATTTGATATATATAAAATATATAAGAAAATCGGCTAAAAGTGAGTTATCAAAAATATATATTTACTATACATATTTTTTAAATATTTGATCGATTGATTATGGGTCAGGAAATCTTCAGAAGGGTCTACTAAAAAAAATTCTATGAGTTTCTTTCCTTAATATACAGAGGTCACCGAGAACTGAATTTTATAACACTTAAATTCGCGAAAAACAAGTTAAATAACGACTTTTATAGGGCTGTCACTCGGTGTCTATGGGGTAGATCGATTAATTATGGGTCAGGAAATCTTCAGTAGGGTCTACTATAAAAATTCTATGAGTTTCTTTTATTAATCTTGAGCTGCCACCGACGACTAAATTTTTTTCAAGTCTAGTTTTAGTTAAATAAGATAAAATTTGGATCTTATGGGGTCGGTACTTGGTGTCTATGGGGTGGATCAATTAATTATGGGTCAGGAAATCTTCAGTAGGGTCTACTATAAAAATTCTATAAGTTTCTTTTCTTAATCTCGAGTAGACACCGAGAACTTGAATTTTTAAAACTCAAATTCTCGAAAAACAAGTTAAATAACGACTTTTATGGGGCTGTCAACCGGTGTCCATGGGGTTAATCTTTTAATTATGGGTCTGGAAATCTTCTGTATAGTGTCCTCGAAGATTCCCATGAGTTTCCTTCCTTAATCTCAGGTGTACATCGAGGATTGAATTTTTCAAAGTCGAAAATTCGACAATTTAATTAAAAAACTCCCATTTATGGGGCTGATACTCGGTGTCTATGGGGTTAATCTTTTAATTATGGGTCTGGGAATCTTCTGTATAGTGTCCTCGAAGATTCCTATGAGTTTCCTTCCTTAATCTCAGGTGTACATCGAGGATTGAATTTTTTAATGTCGAAAATTCGTTCATTTAATTAAAAAACCCCCATTTATGGGGCTGTTACTCGATGTCAATGGGGTTAATATTTTAATTATGGGTCTGGGAATCTTCTGTATAGTGTCCTAGAAAATTCCCATGAGTTTCCTTCCTTAATCTCAGGTGTACATCGAGGATTGAATTTTCTAAAGTCGAAAATTCGACAATTTAATTAAAAAACTCTCATTTATGGGGCTGTTACTCGATGTCTATGGGGTTAATCTATCGATTATGGGTCTAGGAATCTTCTGTATAGTGTCCTAGAAAATTCCCATGAGTTTCCTTCCTAAATCTCAGGTGTACATCGAGGATTGAATTTTTTAATGTCGAAAATTCGTTAATTTAATTAAAAAACCCCCATTTATGGCGCTGTTACTCGATGTCTATGGGGTTAATATTTTAATTATGGGTCTGGGAATCTTCTGTATAGTGTCCTAGAAAATTCCCATGAGTTTCCTTCCTTAATCTCAGGTGTACATCGAGGATTGAATTTTCTAAAGTCGAAAATTCGACACTTTAATTAAAAAACTCCCATTTATGGGGCTGTTACTCGATGTCTATGGGGTTAATCTATCGATTATGGGTCTAGGAATCTTCTGTATAGTGTCCTAGAAAATTCCCATGAGTTTCCTTCCTAAATCTCAGGTGTACATCGAGGATTGAATTTTTTAATGTCGAAAATTCGTTAATTTAATTAAAAAACCCCCTTCTATGGGGCTGTTACTCGGTGTCTATGGGGTTAATCTTTTAATTATGGGTCTGGGAATCTTCTGTATAGTGTCCTCGAAGATTCCCATGAGTTTCCTTCCTTAATCTCAGGTGGACACCGAGGATCGAATTTTTCAAAGTCGAAAATTCGACAATTTAATTAAAAAACTCCCATTTATGGGGCTGATACTCGGTGTCTATGGGGTAAATCTATCGATTATGGGTCTGGGAATCTTCTGTATAGTGTCCTCGAAGATTCCCATGAGTTTCCTTCCTTAATCTCAGGTGGACACCGAGGATTGAATTTTCTAAAGTCGAAAATTCGACACTTTAATTAAAAAACCCCCTTCTATGGGGCTGTTACTCGGTGTCTATGGGGTTAATCTATCGATTATGGGTCTAGGAATCTTCTGTATAGTGTCCTAGAAAATTCCCATGAGTTTCCTTCCTAAATCTCAGGTGTACATCGAGGATTGAATTTTTTAATGTCGAAAATTCGTTAATTTAATTAAAAAACCCCCATTTATGGCGCTGTTACTCGATGTCTATGGGGTTAATATTTTAATTATGGGTCTGGGAATCTTCTGTATAGTGTCCTAGAAGATTCCCATGAGTTTCCTTCCTAAATCTCAGGTGTACATCGAGGATTGAATTTTTTAATGTCGAAAATTCGTTCATTTAATTAAAAAACCCCCATTTATGGTGCTGTTACTCGATGTCTATGGGGTTAATATTTTAATTATGGGTCTGGGAATCTTCTGTATAGTGTCCTCGAAGATTCCCATGAGTTTCCTTCCTTAATCTCAGGTGGACACCGAGGATTGAATTTTCTAAAGTCGAAAATTCGACAATTTAATTAAAAAACTCCCATTTATGGGGCTGTTACTCGGTGTCTATGGGGTGGATCCATCGATTATGGGTCTGGAAATTTTCCATAGAGTCTCCTCTATGATATCTATGAGTTTCTTTTCTTAATCTTTAGTTGACACCGAGAATTGAATTTTTTTTTCGTCCCTGTATTTTTCTGTGCCTGTCGTTCGTCGCTAGAGTCTGTGGGATGCGTGCGCGCGAGAGAGAGGTTCGACCGCTACTTGTTGTTTTTTGCGCTATCTCCGAAAATATTCATTCTATCAAAAAAATGATAAGGACATTTTTTGTTGGTTTTTTAATTTTAAAACTTTTTTTTTAAATAAACTTCCCCGTCAAATCAGTCCTTCTCGATTTATATCGTTATAAACAATTAAATTGTTATTAACAATTAAACCTACCATCGGCGAGCAAAATAACCTAGTTTTTCGTGATCCTCGGAAAAAAATACGTAAATATCATTAATCAGAATCCGGGGACCTAAAAGTGCATACGGGCTTCCGAGTACTCTTCAGCCGAGGGACTAAATATTGTCGAATCGATATTTTTAAAGTTTATTAGCTTTTTCTTCATAAACAAAAATTAGTCAACATTTTTAAAAAAAGATCTTTTATCGATAGATTTTCTGGACGATTCACAAAATTTGGTATCGATTGATACCTATATAGAAAAAACGAATTTTTAAAAGTTAATTAACGTATTTGTTTATAAACAAAAATTACTCAACATTTTTAAAAATAGATCTTTTATCGATAGGTTTTCCGAACGATTTATAAAATGTAGAATCGATTGATACCTATATAGAAAAAACGAATTTTTAAAAGTTAATTAACTTATTTGTTTATAAACAAAAATTAGTTAACATTTATAAAGTCGATTATTTATCGATAGGTTTTTTGAACGATTTACAAAATTTGGAGTCGATTGATACCTATATATAAAAAAAAGAATTTTTAAAAGTTAATTAACTTATTTGTTTATAAACAAAAATTACTCAACATTTTTAAAAATAGATCTTGTATCGATAGGTTTTCCGAACGATTTATAAAATTTAGAATCGATTGATACCTATATAGAAAAAACGAATTTTTAAAAGTTAATTAACTTATTTGTTTATAAACAAAAATTAGTTAACATTTATAAAGTCGATCATTTATCGATAGGTTTTTTGAACGATTTACAAAATTTGGAGTCGATTGATACCTATATATAAAAAAAAAGAATTTTTAAAAGTTAATTAACTTATTTGTTTATAAACAAAAATTACTCAACATTTTTAAAAATAGATCTTTTATCGATAGGTTTTCCGAACGATTTATAAAATGTAGAATCGATTGATACCTATATAGAAAAAACGAATTTTTAAAAGTTAATTAAATTATTTGTTTATAAACAAAAATTAGTTAACATTTCAAAAATCGATATTTAATCGATAGGTTTTCCAGACGATTAATGAAATTTGAAATCGATTGATACCTACATTATCGAAACGATTTTTTAAATGTTCATTAACTTATTTGTTTATAGGAAAAGTTAGTTAACATTTCAAAAATTGATCTTTTAGCGATAGGTTTTCTGGACGATTCATAAAATTTGGAATCGTTTGATACCTATATTGTCGTAACGATTTTTTGAAAGTTCATAAACTTATTTGTTTATAAAAAATGTTAGTTAACATTTCAAAAATCGATCTTAAATCGATAGATTTTCTGGACGATTCACAAAATTTGGAATCGATTGATACCTATATTGTCGTAACGATTTTTTGAAAGTTAATTAAGACTTTAAAAAAAAAAAAAAATTATAAATAAGAATGAAAAAACGAATTACTCCGAGTATCTGAGCGGCCGCTTGCTATTATTATTATATGCCTCACATTATTATTATTTCCCCCATATTTCGCCGACAACGGTTTGAGGGGAATGGCGCACGCGCACTGTCTCGGAGTTGAGTTCAAGTCCCCGTAGAGCTCATATTTTTTTAAACTTGTAAGCTAAATTTTTGCATAAAAAAAATTTTTTAAAAAAAATATTTTTTCTCACATCGATTCTATGGTGCTGGTCAAAGTTTTATATGCAAACAAAATATTTTTTTTCGAATTTTAACTATTTTTTAATGCATAAATTCGAAAAACTGAAAATAATTCCTATAAATTCAAAAAAATTTTTTTTAGCTTAGCTGATTTTTTTGCTTATAGTAGACAACAATAGCTGTAATTCAAAAAAAAAAAAAAGTAAATCGAATGATTTTTCGAGGAGTTACAGCTATTTGTTTATAAGCGTTCGAGCGGAACCGCGTTTTTCTTCATTAAAAAATTAATATCTCGCAAACTATTGGTCGTAGAGAAATCGGGTTGGGCTCATTTTGTTCGTTATTCAATTCTCTAAATTTCATACGCAGCATGTCTCGACTACTTTTGCGTAGTTTCTGAGATATTTTAATTTAAAGCTCAACGCTAAAACGCTATTTTTTAAACAAAAAAAAAGCAACACTTCCCACATACACACAAATGTTTAGAATATTTTTCTGAGTATTTTAAAAAAAAAAAATTCAAAATCGGACCATTTTGTCGAAAAGTTGCCAACAAACCCCTTTTTTTTTCCAGGCCGACTGGACTAGTAATGTGTAAGAAAATATCGAGGATTGGATGAGTAGAGTGTGTAATACTGGTTTTAAATAATATAAAACGAGAGCAAAAGTGGTCGGGGATTTTATGATGACAAAAACAATGGAATTTCATGTGGAATTCCGTGGAGTGTACGGCGTAAGTCGGTAAGCTTAGAACTTAGTTAAATGTGTGTAAAGACGCAGGCCAACGCAATGCAAGAAGAGTAAAAACCCTAGATGGGGAAAAAGAAGATGAGGAGCTGAGACCTGGGACCTGGAGGAAGATGAGAAGAAAAATTTCGCTGGGTATTCTTACGACGGAGATGGAAACTCGATCAGAATCAAACCGAGACTTGTGTCTTTTGTGTGATGCATCAGTTGAGTATTGTAAGCTACACACATACAAGAAATACGAGGCGGGATGTAATGCCAACGGGAATTGCGATGGACATTGAAGAATTGCGGGAAAGACGACATTCATGTCAGAGTTATAATGAAAAGGAAAGGAGATGGGCTAAAAAGAATTCATACTTTTTTTTATTTACTTGTTTTAAAAAAGTCTATTACATCTTTTAAAGAATTTTATAGCTTTTAACTTTTTTCCTAGTCGTTATTTTTATTTATTTATTACGAGGATCAAAACGATAAGAAAATAATTCGACTGGATTTAAATACATGGGATAACTTTGTTTTAATGAGAATTTTGATAAATATAATAGCTTTCTTTTTGAAAAATTTTGGCCCACGTTTAATTGATGACAGAAATTAGGGATTAGTTTTTTTTTAAACGAGTTTGAATTAATAGCAGTAGTCATTTCCTACTAATGGCGAAATTTTGAACCCGAAAATTTTGGAAGAGCGAGTTTTTAAAATAGAATTTTTTTGAAGGCGAATCAGAATTTTTGAAGAAACTAAATTATCAACTTTTTGTTGTAAAAATTATTTGATTTATAGTCAGAGCCTTGATTTGTATAAAAATCAGTTGCCATTACTCATTGAAGACGCTTTCATGTGAAGACTAAGGTCAGCGTATAATTGGCCCATGGAATCAAATTAATCGACCACCAAAGTCGGAAACCGGATGCATTCTGGCAGAGTCAATCGGGTAATCAAGATTCAAATTTAAAAAAAAACTCATGTCAGATGTCAGATGTCATATTGATGAAAAAAATTGTTTTTAACATCTAAATGATTTGCAAGTCGCCAAAAAAATTTATCTTTTTGATTAAACCATCTCTTGATACACTGTAAAAAATTCACGGAGTGAATGCGGATTAAATCCGGAGTGAATGCAGAGTGAATGAATTTTTAATTATTCACTCCCCTCGGAGTGAAATTCACTCCGGAGCGGAGTTTTGTAAATATTATTAATAAAATATAACTCCACTCAATAAAATCGAAGTAAAAATTCGCGTATTACATTATTGATCAGCTGATATGCACACACATACACACATACATATTTAGGCACACACGCGCACTTGCACACACACGCACGCACACATTTGCACACACGCACACACACACACATTGTTTAGCAGTTTAATATAAATTTATTCAAGTATTAAAACTCCGGACCGAAGTGAATTGGGAGTGAAATAAAATCCGCGTTACTCCGAGATCACTCCGCTAAAAAAAAACTCCCAATTCACTCCGCATGCGGAGTGATTTTTTTTAAAACTCCGGAACCCCGAGTGGCGGAGTGAATGCGGAGTGAATTCGGATTTAATTTCACTCCGAATTCACTCCGGATTTTTTACAGTGTAACCTCAAAAAAATAACAAATTTTTTCACTTAAATTACCCGCCATTTTGTTTCGCCTATTAGTGTACCGTAAAAAAATTTATAAGGATATGATCCTGCAGAAATGAACAAAGCGTCGGTCATTCTGTAATTAAATCCAAAAAATGATCGATGACGCAATAATCAATAGAATTTAAAAAAAAAAAAAGTAAAACAATAATACATTTTATTATGATTAGTAACGGATTGAGGGAAGAACAGCAAGGTTTACTTCCCATAAATTCTCAATCACTCCGACCTTTCTTAACCATGTATACAATATATATACATATATATAAGCCAAGTGTCTCTTTTACTCGTCATCCTAATTCCCCATTATTACAGTAGTGAATTCAGGTTACAATGAAAATTAATCCTTTGAATTATCTCATCGTTATATTATAGTTGGATATTATGCTGCAGACAAAATAATAACTCGTGTAATATAAAAGCTAACGGAGTTCTTTATTCGCTCTATGTCACGTTGTTTTAAATAAATTATATTTTTGCACTAAAAAAAACATTTTTTCTCACAATTAATCCGCGCTATTTATTTTATATATTTTTATTATTGCTATTGTTATATATTTACGTCTCCCATTTTAAATGAATAATATATTAAATATAAAAAAAATTGTTTAATAAAGAGCTACTTAAAGCCTAAGTATCTTGGTGTCCTCGTCCAAGTTAAATAGCCCGCGAAGGTCAGACTAAAATTTAACAAGAGTTTATTTGATTCAAGATGAAATTTAAAAAAATATTTTTCTAATGACTCGTAACAATACAGATACAAAGAGAAGAGTGAACTTGAACTAATACGTGAATGAGTTCATGTAAACACTTTTTTATGACCAGTAATAGAGGCTTTAATTTTTTTGTGATCTGAGATTACGATACTTTAGAAGTGGGTGAGGTCAGGAAAATCAAGAGTGGGTTGAAGTAGTGGGGGTAAATTAGCTGGTGTTTGTTTGAATAGAAGGTAATTTAATACGGACGATCAAGTGCGACCTTAAAAGCCTTTGGAGTCAGGACCCCGAGTGAGGAGTTGACACTGAAACAAATAAAATGTGTGTGCTACCTCCTGGCGCGAGCGGGAACAGGTTTTCCATGCACCGGCTTGGTTCTAATCTCGATCGACGGCTTATAACGAAACCCATCCATTTCCGGCTGGCTTGGGCTGTACTTTGATACCGAGGGAAGAAATTACAAATGGAATTCCGTAACCTCGTCCATGGGTCGTTTACGCCTACTTTTTTACCGTTTATTTTTAATTTATTATCATTTTAAATCTTTTGTAAATGTTTTGGGCTCTCAACAAACAAACTTGTTAAATTTTGTAACAAGCTAGAGGATAATTAAATTAAACTACACATTTTTTTACTATGGGAAAATTATCTGAGGAATTTTTGGTTACTTTCAGAGGTTCTAGAGCCTCAAATATTAGTTTTAGGAAGAAGTTACTCTGAATATTTTTTGTAGGAAATTTCAAGAGCTAAAAAAAAGGTTTGATTAAAGTTTTTGATATTTTGAATATTCAAGCCGAAATTTTTAATTTTCTAGAATTAAAAAAGTTATAGATAAACTTTAAAAATGTTTAACACTCAAAGTATTAATTTTGGATAAAAATTGATCAGATCTTTTTTGTAGAGAATTCAAAGAGCTACAAAAGTTACTCCTGTGAATTTTTTGATATTTTTAATATTTAAGTCGTAATTTAAAATTTTAATGAACGTGTGAAAAATTTTAATAATAATTATTATTGTTGTTATTTATGAAAAAAATGACTCAAGAATTTTATGAATAAAAAAAAAGTTAAAAAAAATGATTTTAAACCTTACAGGTAGGTCTTAGCATGGTTGCAGGACGTGGTTGTTGGTTAGTTGCTGGTAGAAGATATTTTTATATATATATATACACCTATACCCATACACTTGAAGCAAGTAGTTGAGTCGAGTGCAGAGGTAGGAATGGGAAGGTGAGATAGTGTAGCAGGGGAGTTGCCGGTGTACGGCTTTAGTAAAAGAATGAAGATGAAGAATGGCGGTGAAGATCGTCCAGTCGTCAGTCGGTGGTCAACCGTCTTGAAATAAAGACGTCGCTGTTATCACACACACACACATAAATAAATCCACACATATAAACACACTCCCACACATAAATTCACACATGACTCGGTCAGTTCTCACAGGCCGAAAATTACGCGAGTTTGAAATCTAATCAAAAGAAAAATTAAAAAACCGCGAAATTTTGAAATTTGAAATTTCGGTATGAATATTCTCACGGGGCTAATGACCCAGAGATTGCATTCGATAAATTGTTAAACTGGTAGATGAGGAAATAATTAATACCCAGTGTTAAATGTCAGATCAATGAACTTACTCCTATTTATTTAAGTGGAATTTTATGCAACTGTGTTTACTATTCGATTGAACTTGAATACCCTGTAGTTATTACCCCCACAAATAATAATTATTAATATTAAAATTAATAAAAAAAAAATTCGCCTCTCGTCTGACCTTCGCGAGTGTAAATCCCGAGTGAATAAATTAAAACTAAAGATCCACCCATAAATAAATATTGTTCCATCAATTTCTCACAGTACTCGGGATTTAAATTATAATTTAAAAAACGCCGCTAAGTCTTCTATAAACAAAAGGTATTTTATTTAAAAGTGATAAAACCAGCATGACGCGATATAAAAATGATCAACAAATATATTCAAAGCGTGAATAAAATTATCCTAAGTAAACAAAGACGATAAAGTTAAATAAATATAATTATAATTTAATAAACAACCTTTAAATTTATATATTTTTAAATATATATTAAAAATAATAAAATGGCATCGATGTGCGGCAGTAGTAAAAGCCATCCGGCTTTGACTACTCCGAATTATTATCGTCCTGGTATTTATCCTTATCAGGTAAGTTTTTTTTTATTTATTAATTATTTATAATCTATTTAATTAAGATAAAGAAAAAAATTAGTCACTATTATATTTAAACAAATTTAAGTTAATTATCGAAATTAGGTTATTATTGAAAAGTCCTAATTTCGAATATTTTTTAATTAGTGATCAGAAAAAATTAAATTTACTTTACAGTTTTATTTAAATTCAAATTTTTCCGCCATTTATCCAATTTTGCAATCGTATATATTTTTTTGATACACAGAAAAAAAGGATTTCTTGGCGCAAAAAATTTTTTCTTGTTCTAAGAAAATTTTTACTTGACCCAAGAAATTTTTTGTATTATAAATTGAAAACAAAACTTTTCTTGGGATAAGAAAAAATTTTCTCGGAACAAGAAAAAAATTTTTTAGGCGAGAAAAAAATTCTTGAGCCAAGAAAAAATTTTGTCTTCAATTCATAATACAAAATATTTCTTGCGCTAAAAAATTTTTTTTTTCTGTGTATATATAAATTTGTTACTTTTAAAAAATTCCAAATATTTGGCAGGATACGATTTTTTATGTCAATTAATAGGAAAAAAAAAATATTTATTGCAAGTAAATAAACCGCTGGAATTTTTTAATTTAATTCGATGATAATTTAATTATTAATGAATAATTAATAACTGAATCTTTAATTAATGCAGTCAGGAATAGAATTATTTAAAAAATAAGTAAACAAACATAAAAAAGTATCCTTGTAAAAAAAAATAAAATATTGGTAAGAATGTCAATGGCACGTGTTACAGGAGCGTAAAAACGGTTGAGTAATAAAAAAGTGCCCTAACATGACCTATAAAAATAAAAACAGGGACTATAAATAAATAAGAGCGGCATGTGAATAAATCGTAAGAGATAAAAAAATCAAAGTGATGAATTTTCCCATGGACAATTAAAAGGAAAAACAGTTAGAACAATAGAGCTTAAACGCAACACGATGCAGATATAATAGAACACACACGGGAACCTCAACCTTGACTCTCCCGTAAGAGAAAGAATTGCATAAGGCCCCGCGGAGGTTTTCAAGTTCACGCTTACATTAGCCAACACTTGCGCGCTTGCACACTTTTAAATCCTTCCTGTCTCGCTTGCTCCCTTTACTTGTACTCGGTTGCTTCTCTTAGGCATTATATTATATATCTCTTTACATTTACCTTTTTTTTTTTGGTATATAGTAGTAAGGATGCTCTATGGTCTACACTAGAGATACCCTGTAATGTGTATATACAAATCCTAAGGATGAGATTCACAATCGCGAGAGAAGAGTACGAGTCAAGTTGCCCTGCTATATTATAAACTCTATACTATTATATTATATATATATATATATATATATATATATATATATATATATATATATATATATATATATATAGTTGTTTGAACTCGTCTTTCTCAGGCCCCGAAGTCGACCCAGGAGTGAGATAGAAATATAAAAAAGGATAAAAAAAAATAAAGGGAGCGTCGTTTTGAACGCCGTTAGCAAGTCAGAGTTGTAGAGTGCGATTATCTTTTATGCTAATCGCACTACTGAGAGAGAGAAGGAGAGACAGAGATGAAAAAGAAGGAATAAGACCTGAGAGCAACTGTTGATGCTGGTTCTGGTACTGGTGCCGGTGAATTCGGGCGCGGGAAAAAATCTTGACGAAATTTAAGTTTTGAGTTAATGAGTCTGAAGCCTCGAGACATTAACCCATTCATCAGAAAATATTCCCATAAAATTTGTATACACTTTAAAAAAAATGTTTTTTTTTTATTTTATGTAATACACGTTAAAACTTTATTATTTTTACCTTTGGCTTTAAATTTATTTTTTTCACATGTTAATTTATTTACATTTGAAATTGCTCGTAAGGGCCGGCTTTGTAATTTAATACCGCGGAAACGGAGGCTCCAAAATAGATCGTTTATGAGGTTTAAATGTTACCGGACTTGTATTGACTTCAAAGCGAACGCGCGTTTTTAAATCTTATGAATTTTTTAAATTTCAAAAAGTGCTAGAGTTTTTTTTTTTTCAGTAAAAAATTCCAGAACTGGGGAGTAAAATTTATCGACAGAAGTCGTGGCAAAATATCTGGGTCTCAAAATTGAGCACACGCGTTTTTGTGTCGTTTTATTTTATCTCGCATTAAATTACGCATTTAAAAAGTTTGAAAAGTCTAACGAAAATTTAGATGTTGAATTTTATGACGAGGAAGTTTCAAAATGAAAATGATTAATTTATAAGCATTAAACCTAAAAATAAACTGACCTAACGTGATCCTGAGGAGCTGAGAACCTGACGAGTAGGACCAGTGAGACCCGGTCTTCGACACTACTCCTGAATACAGTTATTTTACTGGCATACTTTGGCTGGAATACCAAACGAGCATCGAGAGTCAAAGAGCGTGTAATGGAGAGAGAATGCTCTTACTAACCGATCATCATGTGAAATGAGAAGAAACACATCAAATATTTATCCTTATTATCATTATCATACGTCACACTTAGCCTACATAAAGTTCAATCAACATTTGCAAATTTTATCCTTTTTCTATTCCAAAACCAGAAATTTATTCAAACGGAAAATTAATAAATAAATTCTTACCCACCACCGTATGTTAATTTGAATTTTTATCTGGGTCTCATAAAGTTTGAGAAGAAAAAATTACAGTTGAAAACTTTGTGTTCTTGTGTATAAAAATTAAATGGTTAAATATTTTGGGTCAATTATTTGACACCATCAAGTGTAAATTTAACTAAAGTTGAATGTGTTATCTGATCTCAAAAATTTTTGAACCTGTATTATTGTTTGACACAAGTATACTGAGAGAACCATTTATTTGAGCCAAATAACCCGAGTCGAAATTGAACGTTTTAAACGTAAATTGAACGTTTTGGACATTAAAAATTCAATTTGACAGCTTTAAACTTATTCAAAACGTAGATTGGAGTATAATAAATCGAAAACGTAACTAAAACCTATTTAGACTTACAATAAGAAAACATAAGCATTCCAAAAAATTTTTTTCATCGATTTTGTACTCCTGGATTATAATCACGTCAATTCCCTAAAATTTTGTCGTCCGTTTTTCTGGCTCTTAAATAAAGAATTCGTATTTTGAAAAAAAATTTTTTTCATCGATTTTGTACTCCTGGATTATAATCACGTCAATTCCCTAAAATTTTGTCGTCTGCCTTTCTGGCTCTTAAATAAAAAATTCGTATTTTAAAAAAAAAATTTTTTCAGTTCATACTTCTATCTAACACTATTATATCTGTTCATATATTATGATATCAAGGTTATGAAAATTGTGATTACAAATATTGAAATAAATCAATTAATGTTATCATTAAACTAAAATCATAACTCATGAAATTACCAATTTTTTACGAACCAAAATACAAAAAAATCGTTCAATTTACTTTCAAAACGTTAAAAACGTTCAATTCACGTTTAAAACGTTAAGAACGTTCAACTTACGTCTAATATTTTGACTCGGGAAGATTTTGTTCAGGCAAATAAACCCCATATTTGAATGGAACCAACCAATACTTATTTGAGACAAAGATATGGTTCATTTGAACGCAATAATTACTTGTTTAAAGTTAACAAATCTGTATTTGAATGATGGCAGTGTAGCGCCATTTGTTAGCTACAAACAAATGTATATTCACAGAAAAAAAAAAATCTTGACTCAAGAAAATTTTTCTTCAACCAAGAAATTTTTCAGCGAGTGGAATGAAAACCGAAAATTTCTTGAACGAAGTGAAATAATTTCTTGAATTTTAAATCTTCAATTAAGAAAAAAAATTCTTAAGCCAATACATATTTCATACTTGGTCCAATAATAGAATTACTTGTTTTAAAAACTTGCAGTTTTTAGTTTAATAATAATTTTTCTTAATCTGAGTATGTTACTTACTTAAACCAAGAAATAAAAATATTTCGTTCGAGAAAGTTATACACTTAATTAAAGAACTATGATGTTTTGAAATAATAAACGGTACGAACTCGAACTAAAAATAAAGGGAGTTGATTCAAGAAATTTAAACTCTTGGTTTGAGCATAGTGTACTTTCTCTGACCAATCACACGAAAAATCTCAAACCAAGATTTCTAGAGTCTCAAGCCAAGAAAGTTTTCTCTTGGATTCTCACTCATAGATGCTCCCTCCTTCGCACCCGAAGGAATGAATACTCCCCACTCTCTCTCTTTCTCACACTAGCGCAGCAAATGGATTTTGAGTTCACCTTTTTATTTTAGATAAATTCAAAATTAAATAACCAAATTATATTATTATAATAAATTAATAGATTAATGTAATTATATAATATTGAATAATTTCTCAATTTTTTTTGTAATTAAATTTTTTTTTTTTTTTAACTTTTTTATATTTATGTCGAAATTCATTTATGAATGATTCATACAATCCGTTCAGTATTTTGGTAAAATGTCAAAACTAACATTTTTCTAAATTATTAGCGATAACATTTGTAATATTAATTCTGGGTTTAGGATTTAAAAATGTGACTGACCATAAGCCAGTGTGGTTCAGTATATGTGGGCAAAGTAAACGTAGCCTAGCAAAGGCTGGGATGGCTTAGTTGGTAAAGCTCTCGCGTGGCGCCGAATCGATCTGGGTTCGATTCCTCGTTTAAGCGATAATTGTTTTTTCTCAATTTGTTTAAATATTTAGCTCATTGCGAAACTTGCCCATCCCTTATAAATGCTTCTGATACAGTATTTATTTGCTTCACAGCATTGTTTGTAATATTTAAACAAAAAAAAAATTGTTCATTAAAAAAATGAAACAAAAAAAATAAATTTTTTTAGCTCGATAGATTTATTTGCTTAATTAAAGAAACTAATTTCTTGGCTGAAAATTTTTTTTTTGTTTGCGACAAATAAAAAAATTCTTGGCCCAAGAAAGTTTCTTCTTGGTTTAAAAAATTTTTTTTCTCAGTACAAAAACTTTTTTTTTTAGCTCAAGACATTGTTTCTTGACTCGATAAGGTAACAGTCTTTAGACAAGAAACAAATTTCTCGAGTTAAAAACAAACTTTCTTGGCCCGAGAAAATAATGCTTTAAACCAAGAGCAAACTTTCTTGGGCCAAGAAAGTTTGTTCTTGGTTTAAAACATTATTTTTCATGGTTCAAAAACTTTTTCGTTTCAGCTCAAGATATTTTTTCTTGACTTAAAAACGTAAAAATTTTCAGCCAAAAAAAAAATTTGTTGAATTGAAAAAAAAATCTTCTCGAACCAAAAAAAAATTTTTTGGGACCAAAAAATTTTTTTCTTGGTTTAAAGAATTTATGTTTTAGACTAAGAAAATTATGTCTTCCGCGAAGGAAATAATTTCTTGATCCAAATAATTTTTTTACTTTAATAAAGTAAGAAATTTTGCTTGGTTCAAGAAAAAAATTTCGAAGACATTTTATTTCTTGTTTCAAGATTTCCTTTTTTTCTGTGTTTGAATGAAATAAATGATTTTGTTCAGTCAAATAAATCTATTTTTTTGGCTCAAATAAATTGTTCTCTCAGTGTTAAATTAACATCAAAATTTGAGTAGACTTTTGAGACATGTAATTTGTGTTAAATGTAACACGAAGTTTTGAACTGTGAACAATAACTAAAATTTTCTTCACAATAAAACCGACTGAACACAATATTTATTTTTCTCCAGTTATTTGTCTTTAATAAATAATTTATTAGTATAAATAATGGAAACAGTGAAGTAGATGAGTATCTACTTAGTAAACACAACAGTTATTAAGTTGAGCATAAGTAATCTCATTACTGCAATGTCTACATAATTTAAATCTCACCGGTGGTTAGAAACGCATGATTAGTTTGCTAGAAACAGAACATCTCAAAGTACACAACGAGACTGTTTATTTATTTATTATTATAATTATAATAATAAAAACGAGCCTTGGAGTGTTGAATTCTTAGAGACGTGAACTAGTCATTTTAAAAGTAACTTTTAAGTTTTTTTTCCATCATTTCTTCACAATATTTTATCATCTGAAGCTCAACTCAAGTACAAGGTGTGGGAATAGATCACGCCCAGTTGGATTCTCACTTTTTTTTTTATTATTTATTTATAATTCGTTACGTTGATTTATTATTTACTATAAAAAGTATGAGTTAAATAAAATTGCATAACGCAAATCAAGGTTAGCAATGCAGTCATCAATAGATTCCAATGCTAAGAGTCGCTCTTGCTCATAAATTGATCACTTGACTGAATTTTCAATCTCGTTTTTAAAACCGCGTTCTATTAAAATTCACTGACACGGAACACGAGGTTCTATTCCGTGATCGCTGGCATTTGAATCTTTGGCACGCAACATATAAGTTATGATTGATGGCGGCGAAAATGGGATTTTTGAAATTTAATTAGCGAACTGACCTAAGGAGATGAATAGGCACGTGCGCGATGGGGTTATCCTTTATGTCTTGGAGCGGTTATAGTTACAATGATCAACAGTTAGGTTCATTGGCCCAATATTAAACAGATTGCCCGTCTACATTGTATTTATTCAATCGGTTATATAATTATTGCTATCTGCTATTATTTTATTATCTATTGGAGTTTAATACCCTTTTGTTCGCCGGCTTAATAATTCTATAAATAACAACAGCGATTAATAATTACACGCTTAGTACTTTTATTGGAATATAAACCCATTGACCCTGAGAATCTCGGTGGCTATTAAAATTTTTTTAAGCTTTAAGATGCTCACAGAAATTAATAAAAACAGTTTTAATGAAATAAAAAAATTTTACTGCAAAGTTGCAGCTGTTTAAGTGAAAAAACTGGGCAATTATGGTAATAATATATTTTTACGCGATTTATTTAAAAGAAGTTTAAGAAGTTAGCCGACGTTTAAAAATTTTTGAATTTATTTAAAAACTAGTTATAAAAAAAAAATATTTAAAAAATTACACCTGAGCTTTTTTAATTTTCTACATGTGCATATTTTTTTTTTTTGATTTGTTAAAAAAAAAGTCAGAAAATTGTTTATTGTCTGCTAACTTCAAGGTCGTTTTAAATTTTCCGCTGATATTTAAATTTTTGAATTTATTTAAAAACTAGTTATAAAAAAAAAATATTTCAAAAATTACACCTGAGCTTTTTTAATTTTCTACATGTGCATATTTTTTTTTTTATTTGTTAAAAAAAAGTCAAAAAATTTTTAATTGTCTGCTAACTTCAGGGTCGTTTTAAATTTGCCGCTGATATTTAAATTTTTGAATTTATTTAGATACTAGTTATAAAAAAAAATATTTAAAAAATTGCACCTGAGCTTTTTTAATTTTCTACATGGGCATATTTTTTTTTTTTTTTGATTTGTTAAAAAAAAAGTCAGAAAATTGTTAATTGTCTGCTAACTTCAAGGTCGTTTTAAATTTTCCGCTGATATTTAAATTTTTGAATTTATTTAAAAACTAGTTATAAAAAAAAAATATTTCAAAAATTACACCTGATACTTTTTCAATTTTCTACATGTACATATTTTTTTTTTTTGATTTGTTAAAAAAAATCAGAAATTGTTAATTGTCTGCTAAATTCAAGGTTGATTTAAATTTTCCGCTGATATTTAAATTTTTGAATTTATTTAAAAACTAGTTATAAAAAAAAAATATTTAAAAATTACACCTGAGCTTTTTTAATTTTTTACATGTGCATATTTTTTTTTTGATTTGTTAAAAAAAAGTCAGAAAATTTTTAATTGTCTGCTAACTTCAGGGTCGTTTTAAATTTGCCGCCGATATTTAAATTTTTGGAGGGAATTTGAATTTTTACAGAAATATTTAAATTTCAGATTTTCCAAATTGCGGAAAATTAAATTGACTCTTACGTCACTAGTTTTTTTTTGCCACAAAAATAGAAAATTTTGAAAAAAAAAATGAAGATTTTCCAATTTCTTAACTTTTTTGCTTTAAAACCTCAAGCTGTCGCATTCCACTAATAAATAAATATTTAATTCTATTAATTAAAAAAAAACTAATTACGTCTACATGACAAGTTGCTTTACTAATCTGCGTATCATATTTTCCACGACTATTTTCCAACAGCGTAAAATATCATTCGGATTAAGGACAGCAGAGAATACCCGTGGAAAAATAACCAGTCTGATTAATTAGATAATTTTAAAAAATTCTCAGCCTCTCCTTATAAATAAAAAAAATAAATATGAATATTCCTCAGTATATTTATAATTCAAATAAATAAATAATGAATAAATAAAACGTTAAAAAGAGCACGTAGATGCAAATGAACTCAACGGCGTGACTCAATGATTTCCGGTCTATCGTGATCATGTTTAGTACTCGTGGCTACTGCACTTGCAGGAATTCATATATTTAACTAAACTACCATTACTACTAGTTATGATTATTTCATACCCGATGCAGTCAAAAAAAATTTTTCATTTCCCATTAAAATTAAATGCAGCCCATAGTTACTGAGATAAGCCGCCGATTTAAATTTCAATTTATGTCCAATACATACTCGTATGTTTTATGGATTATATTACCATTCGATAAAAATAGTGCAGACAATTTATATATATATTTATTTATATATAGTTAAGTGTAAAGACCGAGTTGTGAAGATGTAAGGAGGGTAAAATAAGAGTCTAGAGGCAAAGTCTAAGGCTTCATTAGCAAGACAAGGACATTAAATACATATCAAGAGCGACCTTGAAGGATCTTTGCACTCGTCGCATCTTCCAACCCGTCGAAGGACGTACACTTAACGTCTAGGTCATGATCTCAGCCCTACACACTCGTATTTATATTTTAAATTTATATCCATTTGTATCACGGACTCACAACAATAACTAAGCCGACAGTCGCCATTTAAATCCGCATTTCCACGAATTAATATCATATATACACTGTAAAAAATCCGGAGTGAATCCGGAGTGAATTCGGAGTGAAATTAAATCCGAATTCACTCCGCATTCACTCCGCCACTCGGAGTTCCGGAGTTTTAAAAAAAATCACTCCGCATGCGGAGTGAATTGGGAGTTTTTTTTTAGCGGAGTGATTGCGGAGTGACGCGGATTTTATTTCACTCCCAATTCACTCCAGTCCGGAGTTTTAATACTTAAATAAATTTATATTAATTTATTTTAAACTGCTAAACAATGTGTGTGTGTTTGCGTGCATGTGTGTGTTTGGGTGTGTGCAGGTGTTTGTGTGCGAATGTGTGCTTGTGTGTGTTCGGATGTGTGCAAATATCTGCGTGTGTGTCCGCGTGTATGCAAATGTGTGCATGTGTGCAAATGTGTGTGTGTGCAAATGTGTGCGTGTGTGCAAATGTGTGCATGTATGCAAATGTGTGTGTGCAAATGTGTGCGAGTGCGCGTGTGTGTCTAAATATGTGTGTGCGTATCAGCTGATCAATTATGTAATACGCGAGTTTTTACTTCGATTTTATTGAGTGGAGTTATTTTTTATTAATAATATTTACAAAACTCCGCTCCGGAGTGAATTTCACTCCGGAGGGATTAAATTAATAAAAAATTATCTACTCCACGAAAACTTCCCTGCGGAGTTAATTTCACTCCGAGGGGAGTGAATAATTAAAAATTCATTCACTCCGCATTCACTCCGGATTTAATTCGCATTCACTCCGCGAATTTTTTACAGTGTAATAAATATAATGTCGCTGTTTCCTATGACTAAAACAAATCACAGTAATTACGCTGGCAATTAAGAAAAAATCAAAATCCAAATTAAAGTCGAGTATGAGGGTGTCACTTCCGCAAGTTATTATCTCGTAATTTACTAAGGGCTAATGATGTTTTATGAGTCCCATGTAGCTGTTACCACGCTCTGTGATCCGCGTAGTTTGTCATGCTTGGGATCACAACATAAGTGAGCTGTTGAGTACCAAGAAGATGCATCAATCTCCAATGCAACAAAGTATTTTTTATTTTTATTGTTATTATTGAGCCTCGAGGCCCATTTTCTCCGGGTTGTTTTATGCTTGCTAATAAACATCGGCCGCAGTCTCAAGGATCGAGCCTAAGGTCCGCAGCCTGCAGTCTGCAGTCGATAAATATTTAAAAGACATGGCCATTACATTGGCAAATGAATTCTAGTATGTATATCCGAGATCTAGATTAGCTATTGACCTAGTTAAGTGGAAAAACGCATGCATAACAAATCGACTCGTCATCTAAAGACGCGATGATCATATTAGACGCGTAATTTAATTTATTTCCCACAATGGGCTTGGAGATCCAAGTGCACTTTGATGTAACTTCAGGGTCTTTTTATTTTATTTCGTTCCAAGTAAAGATTCTAATTGCTATTCAGAGCATAGTGTTACTCTAAAAGGTTCGTCCTTCTATTGTCTGCTGTCCTTATTTATTTATTTATTTATTTAGTAATTTTTTATTAAACTTCGGTCTTGTAATTTTTTAATTTTATTTAGTCGTAACTAAAAATAATAGCGATCAGCTTGAAGGGATCGCCGGCTGTTGGAAGTAATCGGTCTCCGAGCCACAATTTTATACCGGGTTTGCTCTTTATTTGATACTTAACTCGAGTTTTCTTTCTTTACCGGCATTCCTGATGTTAATGGACGGAGGCTGATTTCAGATAAAAAATATCACCCGGAACAAAAAATATATATTTGAACTAAAGTACGAGATAAAGTAAATAAATTCATTTTTTATTTTTTTTTTTAGATAAAAACTTTTGTTTAGGATTAAACGGCAGATGTGAATGGAGATTACTCAAAGCGTGACCGAGACGTAACAGTATTATTATGTTGAGCATTATTTTAATGCTTCCTTATATTTTTTAAGGGAATATTTCGCTATGTACATTAATTAAAACCACAATTTATTATAATATTTAATGATATTAATAATGTGATTATTTACGTTTAATTACTTTATTATGTAATTAAAATCTATAGAATTATTTATTAGCAATGGCGGCAATGGCAGGATAGTTTAATAGTCATTGTCATGATTGTTATGGTAACATTTTTAAATTCTAAACACATTGCCGATGACCATGATGACGTTTATAACGGCACAGACCATTTGTGTTCCGCACGATGAATGTCCTTACAAAATACCGCTACAGACAATATCGTAAATTTAGTACGGATTTTTAATATTAATAAATTATAATAAAGTTAATTCGCTACAGTACATTTGCGTGTTCTTATGGAACGATCGCGATAAAATTCGCACACATCGACAATTTTTTAAAATTAAAATTTTATTGTTTGTTTTCTTAAATTTTGAATCGCGATATTTTTGAAAAAAAATAAGAAGTCGTCATTTTACTTGAAGTCATCGAAAGTGAAAACTCAATTTTGTAATTAAAGTTGGAATACTTTAAGTATTTTTGAAAAATTATGCAAAATTTTGATTTGAATTTTTGGAAAAAATTACCGACTGATAAATTTCTATTTTTCATTTTTAAGGTAAAAAAATTAATTACGTCATTATTTTTATGCTGTAAAAAGAGCGGTGTTAAAAATGGACTCGTTTTAACTCCGCCCGGTGTAAAAATGAAATTACACCAGTGTAGGAGGAGTAATACACCGGTGTTGAAAATACCGGTGTAAAAGCGGAGTAAAACTGGTGTAAAAGCGGGGAACCGGTGTAAAAACGGAGTAATACCGGTGTAAAAGCGGGGTAAATTGCGTTCGCTTGGAGTATTAACTTTAAAATAAAAAATGTAAAATAAATATGTAAAATATTTTAACACCGGTACGGAATATTTACACCGGTGATGGCGTTATTTTAACACCGGTACGGAATATTTACACCGGTGGCGGCGTTATTTTAACACCGGTACAGAATATTTACACCGGTGGCGGCGTTATTTTAACACCGGTACGGAATATTTACACCGGTGGCGGCGTTATTTTAACACCGGTACAGAATATTTACACCGGTGGCGGCGTTATTTTAACACCGGTACGGAATATTTACACCGGTGGCGGCGTTATTTTAACACCGCTTTCGAGGGTAAATTTAACACCGATAATTTTAACACCTACACCGCTTGGACTTACTCCGGTGATTTTTTACAGTGTAGGTCAAAAATTTCAAATTTTGAGGACCTCGAAATCTGATAAATTTTAAAGTTGAATTGAAATTTGACATAGACGCGATTACCGCAAAAATTAAAAATTTGTAATTAATTTTTTTAGAATGATTACTATCTACCGCCGAGATCAGCCTGGTCACGTGTGCCACCGCATCCTTCAAAAACACGGGGTAATACCAGATGGAAAGTTGGTAGCGCTGTGCTCATAGTAGCCGCTTTTTTAGTTATTATCGTCGTAGTAGCAATTGCCGGTCTTGCTTTATGGATGGGAGGTAAGTTCAAAAAATCACCAAAAACTCCCTCATACAAATCGACTCTTTAATTAAAATTAAAAAAATTTTTTTTGCAGCCATGAGATCCGACTCGAAAAATTGTAAGCTAACATTTGACTTTTTCCTGACCGCCATATTTAAAAATGAGATAAAAAATGAATTTTGAATTTGTTTACAGCGGCGCTTGTGTTCGCATGTAGCATACGAATAAACAGAGGAGAAAAATATAACCCAATGTTAAAATTAAATACGAGCATGGTATTCCGCGAGAAGGAACGCAAGTACAAAAACATAGTGAGTCAAATTGTGTGTTGTCTTGGTGGAAACGTAATATTTCTTATGACACAGCAACAAAAACAATAATTCAAAGCACACAGCTATTAAATAAAATATATCGCTTTTTACCGGCTATAAAATAATAATAAATTATAAAAATAACAAAAAGTTAAATATAAAATAAATAAATAAATAAAAATTCTCTTATGCTTTTTAGTTTGATGCTCTGTTCAAAAGAAGTGTCCTTGGACCCTCGTTCAAGCAGACTATCATAGACAGATTCGAGAATGGAACGCTCAAGGTCTTTTTCAGGTTATACCTGGACAGAAGAAAGATTCCCCGTAGCATAACTAACATCGAAGACACTGTCCAAGATATAATTGCTCAAGAAACCTACTCATCTTCATCACTCTTCAATGACATGGAACTAGATCTTACCAACATTATCGTCCGCAGTAATTAATCTTAAAGATCAATTAAAAAATTATTTACCGTCCGGTCGTCAATTAAAATCTGTTTATTTATCCTCATTATTGTTGTTTTTCCAGGACTATCGGATGTTGCTACGAGGACGCAAAAACCCCCAGTGTCCCAGCGTAATGCGATGATCACCAAAAATGGTCTTCTGCGGCCGAGCAGGAATAACACGTTGCTGATAAACACTAAATCTAAGTCTAAGCCCGCGAAAATGGAGCCCACTGAGGCTGACATCGATTTCAGTAACATTCCCACCATTCAGGGGACCTATCAAGCGACCAAATTAAATTTGTCGTCTCCGTCGTCGACTACATTGACAGTGAAAACTACAAGCACAGATGCCCCCGCAGTAGAAATTCCGAAAATAGAAACTAAAATCGAGTCGGGAGTTATAGAAATTAAGAAAGATGATGAATCAAAAGTAGAAAAGGCTAAAAATAGTACTTATAAGGTTGAAAACAGTGAAGGAATGTTAAGTAGCACGGAAAAAAATGTTCTATTGATGGAAAATGAGCCGACAAGCTCTACGACTAAGAAACCTTTCAATAGTTTTCCCGAACCGGATTTTGAAGAATCACCCTGGCGGCCAATTATTCCTAATTATAGTCCAGAACTTAAATCACGCCCTACTGGAATATTATCAGAAGTGGAAACGAAAGTGGGCAATGAAAAGACTGAGGATTCGGCGATAGAAATAGACAAAATATCACTGACGGAATCAGCGCCTGTGATAAAATTTAATCTTCCTGCGGTGGCATTGTCGCCGGTGGATATGCAAGACACGGATTTCCCACACGATCGGATTGTGCCGCAGGAAATTCCGAATTCCAGACCGAACGGAAAGTTTAAAAACAAAATTCCAGGAGTTGAACTGGAAAGTAAACCAGAAATCGAAGTTTCTGGGCAGCTGCCCCCGGAGACGTTCGATCTGCACTTAGGAGCCTCTGGTCCCCATCAGAATTTCCAGCCACTTAGAGGAATTTCGAAACCTACGAGCGAGAATCCTTTTGTGCCGATAGAAACTTCGGAGGAGCCAATTCTGCTGAATCCTATTGAGCTCCCGGTAAAAATATCTGGAGTCGGCATAGCGGAACCTGTCTCGGACTTAGACTTGGAGCTGGACTTGGAATCCCGGAATAAGTTTACGGACATCGCGGCCGTGCCTGAAATAATTCCAGATAAAATAGAAGACAAATCTAAGCCTATTTACACGAGTTACAAAACGCCTAATTTGAACGGCGAAAGCAATCCGAGTTTAGTCGAGCACACGGGAACACTGAAACCCTTTAGACACACCATCCCCGTCGATAAAATAAATTTGGATCAAGAACAAGTCACCGTAGGCAGTAATTCAAACGCAGAGATTAATCAAACTAACGCTAAGTACGAAGATTTTGATGTCACGACGGAAGTAATTAACTCGCCGGAATCAACAGATAAAATTGACGATGACAAAGTTATGACTCTGAGTACAACGGAAATTGATTCCGAGTTACTGCACACCAATTTCGATAAAGAGAAAATTAGCGAGCTACAACAAACCACTTTATCTACAGATAACGTTTCTCAAATGATTGATGAAGCTCCGGATGAAACAACTCCAGAGACCCAAACTAAACAGCCAGAATTGTTTATTTGGAGCTGGAGCAACGAAACGCGCCCGGAAGTCGAACAGAAAAAAACTTACAATGACACTTTGAAAGCGAACATCGTTCGAAATGAAAATGCCAACGCGCATGTCGAAAACGCAAGAAACTCGACGGAAAATAATCAAAAGTCTTTTAAAAATGACGACAGTAAAAATACTGAACTATTGGAAAAGTTATTCAGCACCCACGATCTCGAAAGCGATCCATCGAATATCAGGGAAAGTTTTGCTGATGATGAAAATACACAAGGGCCGATTCAAAGTATCGTAGAAGTTGTTACTTCGGTTAGCACCAGAGTTTCTACAAATTTACGCACAAGTAATGTCGTTCTGAGCTTCGACATCACTAATTCTACTTCAATGCCTATAATAAATGATAAAGATGTTAGAGGAGATGAAAATAAAAAAAACTCTGAAAGTTCTGGTGGGGAAAATTCGGAAAACCGTTCGTTCGATGATCAAATAAGTCCTAGTAATTTGAAATTTTTTGATTCAGAGACACTGAAATCGTTTGATCGTAAAATTTCTTCGCAGGAAAAAGAAGCGATTTTGGAAAAGCTCAAAAAATTAGCGGAGGTTCGGACCGACTCTGACAGTGGGTTTAAAATAAAAAATAGCACTAGGTCGAGTAACGTTCCGGTTGTTAATGAAAGTAGCGAAAAAAATTTAGTGAATGTTGAGGAATTAAAAAAATTAGCGGCCGTTGCAACCGGTAACAAAACAATCGCAACTAATTTTACTAACGGAGTGACACTCAGTCGTGACGGAGTTGAAATTCCTACGAAAATTCTCAACAAAGTTAATAATGACGATTTTCCAAAAGAAGCTGCAGTTGAAACCTGCAAAGGGTTCAAATGCGCTGATGGAAAATGTCTGCCATCTGCGGGAAGGTGCAACATGTCGGGGGAGTGTTCGAACTCTGAAGACGAGGCTAATTGTACGTGTGCTGATTTTCTGCGCGCCCAATTGCTTCACCAAAAAATATGCGACGGCGTTGCCGATTGCTGGGATTATTCGGACGAGTCGCAGTGCGATTGGTGCTCGGTCGGCCAATTTGTTTGCGGCAGTTCTAGATTCTGCATCGACCTGATAAAAGTTTGCGACGGGTTTCGAGACTGCCCGGGAGGTGAAGATGAGAAAAAATGCGCGGCTCTGATCGACGACGAGGAATTGGTTGACAATAAGGAAAATTTCAGAAGAATTCCCAACTGGGGAAGACAAAAAATGAATACTTCAGATACCGAAGCCAATTTCGATGATCAAGAAGCCGTGGAAACTATTTTGACAACCACCTTCAGAATAGACACTCCAAAAAACGAGGCCGTCGACCCAAAAAGTATTTTTGACGCAAACAAATTTGATTTTAACACAGGGATTAATTACGACGGCAGACAAACGCGCGTTGGAGAAAACACTAAAGTTTTTGGCCGCGAAATAGCCGTTAATACTAAAAATATAATTAATAATGATCAAAAAGTCTTTAACACAAAAGTTAACATTCCGATCAACACAAAACCTGATATTAATTACAAGAATAATAATTACGGTTTCATTAGCAACAATTTGGTGACGGAAATAAATAGTTACAGCGACAGGGGGTATCTTAGTGTCAGAAAAAATGGGAAATGGGGTAAATTGTGTCTAAATAACACCGACAGTCTGCTGGTTGACAAAAGAACCATTTGGACTATCGAAGACCTCGGGCGGGCCGTTTGTAAAGCCATCACTTATCAGTAAGTAACAAATCGCAATACGATGACTATTAATAAAAAAAATTTCAGGGTAAAGGACCCGATTGCAAGCCTCCCGATGAGTTTTGAAACGAGATTATTTTAAAACAGATAATTACTCATTTTCTTACTGACTCGACTGATTTCTTGTTAAACCGGTTCTTTTATATCGATTGAATTGTAATTTTTATGGAAAATCAAAGGGAACTGGCTACCGGTCTTCTGCGGAAAACTCAACTGGAGAACCTGGAGATCGGGTTTATTTACCCTAGGAGTCAATTCGCGCGGGTTGCAATTAATTTTGTTTTTCTGCTTTTTTCAGAGACTACGAAAACGTCGAAAAAGTGATAGACGACAGGAAAGGACGTAACCAAATTTACTACAGCCTATTTTTCAACGATAAACTGCCGGATAAAACGAGCCTGACATTCAAAACATCCGATTGTCCGAGCGGGGAAGTTTTGAAGGTAAAATGCAAGAGTTTGGAGTGCGGGATAAGGACGCAAACAACTTCGCAGGCTAGGTAATTTTAAAATTATACGGTAAATAATTGTTTGAGATGTTGAGTGTGATTTAAGAGATAAGATAATAAACGTTCATTGGTATGTAAATAAATAGGAAGTAATAAATAAATAAATTAGACGGACTTTTCGACATTCCAGAATCGTCGGAGGGGGTAGTTCTCAAGCAGGAAGTTGGCCTTGGCAAGTCGCGCTCTACAAAGAAGGCGATTATCAATGCGGAGGCGCTTTAATTAGTGACAAATGGGTTTTATCAGCGGCACATTGTTTTTATCAGTGAGTTTGTTTTACTAATTAGCAGATAAGTAATTTCATCATTTGTTTTTTTTTTTACATTATAAATAATTATTTTACTGTTAATTAATTTAATAGCGCTCAAAATGAGTACTGGGTAGCAAGAATAGGAGCGACCCGTCGCGGAAATTTTCCTAGTCCCCACGAGCAAATATTGACACTCGATTATATTAATTTGCATCCAGAGTACATCGACAGCGGGTTTATAAATGACGTCGCACTTTTGCGTCTCGAAAGGCCCGTAATTTTTAGTGATTACGTGCGTCCCGTTTGTTTACCAGACAGTGAACCAAAAAGCGGTACCACTTGTACAGTAACCGGATGGGGACAATTATTTGAAATCGGCCGCATATTCCGTAAGCATCAGCGACAGCATCGGCAATTAAGATGAATAATAAATAAATAAATAAATAATTAATTGTCTTTTGCAGCTGATACACTTCAGGAGGTCGAGTTACCTCTGATATCAACGGAAGAATGCAGAAGGAAAACATTATTCCTGCCGCTGTATCGAATAACATCAGGAATGCTGTGCGCGGGATTAAAAGATGGGGGCAGGGACGCGTGTATGGGTGACAGTGGTGGTCCACTTGTTTGTCGCGATAAAACAAATGATAAGTACACGTTACACGGTATTACATCGAACGGTTACGGATGTGCGAGACCGGGGCGGCCGGGTGTTTACACAAAAGTCCATCATTATTTGCCGTGGATCGAGAGGTCAATGAAACAGAAGGACGCGAGGCCGTTGATACCCGCATGCAAAGGACACAGGTGTCCTTTGGGCGAGTGTTTGCCGCGGTCACGTGTCTGCAATGGATTCCTCGAGTGCTCAGACGGGAGCGACGAGCGCGACTGCCCTTCTAGTTCATGATTTAATTACTCAAGTGCTGATTGGTTTATTTTAAATCATTTCACTAAAGTCGGTTTTATTTATTCCGACGGTAAATTTATTGTTGAATCAATGCAAATTGCTCATGCCACCGCGTGTTAACATATCGCGTGCCGAATGCCAAAAGGGCGAATAATTTTTTTTTTTTGTGCCAATCATTTGAAAACATGTTCTAAGCCTAAAAATGAAAAAAAAAATTTACAAGGGCGTATAACTTGAGACATACGCCCTTTTGGCTTTAGGGAATTGAAAATTTAGTGATCTAAAGCCAAAAAGGCGTATAATTTTTTTTGGTAGTAGTCGACTTTTAATTATATTTAAAGTTTAAAAATAAGATTGAATATTTCAAATTTAAAATATTTTATTATTAAACTAGTAAAACTAGAAACAAATTAAATTTAATTTAACATTTTATAAAGATAATAATTAAAATTTTTCAAAATTAAAAGAGAAGAGAAACAACTTATATTTAATTATAATTTTTAAAAAATTTATTTGTTTACTTTATAATAAGGAATTTCTATTCGAAATTTCGAAAAATTTTGATTTTTTTTTATACGCCCTTTTGGCTTTAGACCGACAATTTCCTAAAGCCAAAAGGGCGTAAATCTTAAGATATGCCCTTTTGGCGTTAGTACGTCAAAAATTTTTTTTTTGCAGATCTTTACGTTTCGAGCGATTCTAAAAAGAATGGCAAAAAAAAATTTTTTTATACGCCCTTTTGGCATGGAACCCTATCTAACTGCTGTAATACGCCCTTTTGGCATTTGGCACGCGATATTGAATGTATAAATGTCGAGATGTTTTATTGATTGTTTAAATGACTAATTGACGTGATAAGTCTCGCTCAATTGTGCAATAAATTTATAATTTATATTTTGTATAAGACTGGTTTTATAATAATAATAATAATAATAATTAATAATTAATACTGAAGGTATACGTGTTCAATTGATCGTCATTGTGTAATTAACAACGATGATTGCAGTATAGAAATTGTAATTGTTTTATTTTCAATTAATTATTTTTCTGAGGGCCAGTGGCGGGAAAAAAAATTGAATTGTTTTGTTTTAAAATATGAAAATTAAATTTAATGAATTAAGTGAGCAATTAAATGCCGAAAGAAAAAAATTTTGACTTTTGTCGGCTGTAAATAAAAAATCGATTTTAATTTCACTAGTTCTTGGAAATTAAAATTATTTATTTAATTTATAATTATGGTAATTAATAAAATTATTCAATTTTTTGCCGCCAAAAAAAAGTCGCCCTTTATATATAAAAGAATGTGTCTAACTGTATTAATATTAACGCGTGTAATGTAAATGTATGTGATACTTTAAATATATAAAATTAAAAAAAAAATTTTATAAGCAGGAAAAAATGATAATATTTTAAAAATTAAAATATATTTTGATCATTGTTTTTATTTCATTGTATATATATTACTGTTAATTAGCAAATAAATAAAAAAATTTTAAAGTACAATTTGTTTTTTTTTTTTTTTAAATTTAAATAATAATTAATCGATTACTGTAATGAGTTTTTATCAGACGGATAAATTACAGAAAAATGGATTTTAAAAGTAACCAACCGATTATTCAATTTTTTTTTTAATCAGTAATTAATTATTGATGCAAACTCCACTTGGTTTATGGTAATTGATTAATTGATTATTTATTAATAACTCAGTTATTGTTTTATTATTTAATGGTTATAAGGATTAAGAAAAAACATACGATTTAATATTAATAATAATTAATCATCACATAAATTAATTTTAGTTATTAATCAGCTGAGTTTTTAGCAGAGGACTCATATGATAATTAGTAATTAATGAATTAATTACTTATACATGCAGTACGCATTCCAATTTTAATTTTTGACTTTATTTTTAATGATTTTGCTTGATAGTCGAGAGCGATTATTTAAAATCGTCGAATTAATCATTAATTGATTTTTAATTAAAATAATTTTTAAGGCTTGAATAAAAGTTTAAGTCTTAAGAAACGTGTAAATGTATAAAAGCGATAGTAATTTTAACTTTTATCCAAGCCAGTCGTTTAGTTAAGAAAGAAACTTTTTTTTTAATTTTAATTTCAATTGAAATTTGGATCTCGATTTAAAAAATTTTTTTAAAAATTCAATTCAGTGGTAAATGTTTCAAGACTTTAACGAAATAAATTTATTTCCTAATGAATATAGTCGTATAATTTTATTTTATTTTTTTAATTAATTATGAGTCTAATGATTAGGAGACGAATTAAAATTTTAAATGGATTATAAATTTATCCAAGTGAGTCAACGGCTATCGTTGACAATCCTTTGGAATTAATAGTCGTTTTAAATTGCTCTGGCACTGGATACTCCGTCTAAAAATATTTATCAGTTATTTATTTATTGCTCATAAAAAATAATTTATTAAAAATTACGTGAATGAGCTTGAAATTTTTAATTCGTTCCACGTAATATTTAATTTTCTAAGAAATAATTCCCCTTAAAATTTTTATAAATTCAAAAAATTTATTTTAATTACTCGTAATTTTTTTAAATTGAATTTTGATTGCCATTCTCAGACAGTGCCCCCCCCCCCCCACTCTTTTTTAAAAATTTTGAATGACTTTTAACTGTTATAAGCGTATCAAATTTTTATCAATTAATTAAAAAAAAGTTAAAGCATTAATTCAAAAAATGACAACGCAGTCGTAATTTCGACGATATATAGATTTTAAAAAAATTATTTACACTTGATATCAATTAGGAGTTGAACGAAATTTCTTAAATAAATTTCAGTAAAATTGTCATGTCAATTTTATAATTCAAATTTTTAAATTTTGTTGGCTAAAATTTATTAAACAAATTTCGTTCAACTCCCAATTGATATCAATTGTAAGTAATTTTTTCTCAATTTTATATCGCAACGAAATTACGACTACGTTGTCCTTTTTTCAATTAAAATTAAAATTTTTTTTTTAATTGATTAATAAAATTTTAATACGGTTATGATAGTTGAAAGTCATTGCATATTTTTAAAAAGTGGGGGGCACTGTCTGAGAATGCCCTTAATTACTAAAAAAAAAAAATTTTAATTGATTACATATTTTTTTCACTTTAATAAAAATTAAATAGAAGAATTTTTTCTTAAATAATTTTTATAAAATTCCAAATTAAATTTTCTTATTAAAAATAAAATAATTATTAATTAACTTACATAATCACCATTACCCTTAGGTACCATAACATTCATTTCACTAGATTTACTGGTAATCAATTCAACATTAAGTGATTCTTGATTCAAATACATCTGACAGCCATCAGTCTTGTCAATTGAAATTGTTGGCACTTTTCCTAGTACCTAATTTTTAAAAATAAATAAATCATTAATCAACTCCTTGCACTATCGATAAAATAAAACTCCAAAAAAAGGGACGTGCATAAAAAATAAAAAAATAAACTTATCGTCAAAGTCTTGAGTTTAATTTTTGAATAAAAATTTCTTCAGTCAAAACGAACAAAAAAAAAATAATGCGATTGTCATTTCAATCTGTCAAAAGTCAGCAATGTGTAATAAGTACATTTTTTTATACTCAAAGTTAATTAATATTTACATTAATTAACTATTTACAATTCAGGTTTTTTTATCCGGATTTTTTGGTAAACACGAAAAATGCGCTGGCAAATTGGTAAATATTTTAAATAATTTTGTTAATGTATTTTAAAATTAGAGCGACATGCGAACTAATTAATGAATTAATTACTAGGAGGAAATATTAGACCAGTGCGTTTAGTTTGCGAGCTTAATTGGAAGGAGTGTCCATATGCTGTTTTAAATTATATGTGGTCTGAAATAGTAACTGATGTTGTTGATTGTGTTACTAATGAGTCAATCCTATTACGAGTAAGGATACCCTTTAATTAATAATTAAATTAACGCTTAAAAAATACAAGCGATTAAAATTTTTTTCAAAAGTTTTAATTAAAATTAAAAACTCGCGGATTTTTTTTTAAATTATCCCGACTTAATTTTTAATAAATTTTTTATCTGCGTATTTTTAAGTTCCACGTGTTCACTAATTCTTTTTTTTTTTTTTTTTTATACAGATAATAATTTTATTACTCGTGTCAACGATTCTCGTTCACACAATTTGGTCACGACTAAAATCATTAAACGAAAGTGTCCTTACAAAGGACACATTAAATGACGTAGGATATAAACTACAAGATCTCGAATTACGCGTTAATATATTGACCTACAAAATGCAGTACGGGACCTGGCCGCTGCCCGAGCAGATAAAAGGAACGAGTATCGAGGGACATAAACAAAACATACGATTAACTTTATCAGACAATCGTTCTTGGTTAAACAAATGTATAAAAAATACCCGCGATAGCTTCAGCATGCGAGTCCGCAAGCCGAAAACCGCCGAGACCAAGAGAATTAATTACGGGCACGATGCAAATGACAAATTACATCGGCGCAAAAGTGATAAGAGTCTTACAGCGAGAGATAAAAATGATTCACGACTTAAATCCGCCAGCGCAAAGTCCAAGAGTAGCAGAGAGTCGATTAATTCTAGTCTGACGTCATCCAATGATTCTTTAGACGGGTCGTCTAAGAAAAGTTTGAATAATAATTCGATTTATCCCGTCGATAAAATTTTTAAGTCTTCGCAAAAACCAGCCACGACCAAAGAAAGTCTCGCGGACGTCCAGCAGCGATTGGAAAAATTGCAAAATGTTTTGAAAACTTACAGTCAGGATAATTTATTAATCATCAAGTCTAAGGACAATGATGATGACGATGATAAGAGAGAATTTAGAGATTTTTTGAAAGAATTAAGCGACTTGCGCACTGATACTGAAAGTGATGACAATAAATTAGATGCTGATGTTGATAATAATAATGATAAATTAATAATTAATGATGACTCGAGTGAAGGAAAAGATAAAATTACTGGTAGTGAAAATAAAAATGATTTCACTGGGGAGGGAAATTTAAATAAATGTGAATTTAAATCCAATGAAGAATTAACTGATGAATTAAATGACAGTTTGAATTTAAATGGGAATTTAGTTGAAGGTTTCAATGAAACGGAAACTGAAGCGTTGAAACGGACTTTGATAAATGAATTTTATTTAGAAAATAATTTAATGGGTGAAGATAATTTTGGGTTTAACTCGCAATTAAATTTTACGCAGTCGAAATTACTGGATATTATTAATGAAGAGCAGTCGGGCAGCAGTTGCACGGAAAAAATAAGCAAGACGATGATTTGTTTTAAAAAAATAAGCCAGGAAGCGGAAATTCTAGACGCTGTTGAGGGAAAAAATTTAATTCAAGATGAATCACTGGAGCTGATCCAGGAGTTGCGATTTAATGAGACTGATTTAGATGAGGAAGTAGAATTTGTTGGTAAAAATTGTGGGATTGGTTTAGAGAAATGGGAAAATTTTGATGAGTTGTCGATAGCACGCGAGTCTAGTGAGCTGGTAAATAAATTAGAGATCACGGAAGTTAATGGAGGGGATGAAAAATTAGACGGCTTAATGATAAATGAAAATAAAAATGAAAATGAATTGAATATTTATGATTTATTGGAAATAAAAAATGAAGGAAGTGGAGATAAAAAATTATTAGAAGAGAAAATAAATATGGAGTTCATTAAAAGTAATGAAGATCTGATAGATTTGAATGACGACGCAGAAATAAAAATAGATAATGAAAAAATAAAAGATTTTGATAAATTTAATTTAATTGATAGTGAGGAACTCGATGATTTTAATCTGAGTGACGAACCTCTGACGGCAAGGACGATAATTAATGAAAATAAATCTGAAAATTCGGGTGATATTAAAAATTTGATAGAACTGGAGCAGCTGACATTCGAAGCTCTGACGCGGGTTGAAAGTTCATGGGACACTGAGATAACTAAAACAATATCTGAAGCATCGACGATCAATTTTGATTCGCTGGACGAGGATTTGAAGCTCAACACCAGCGAAATAAAATCCCTGAATGTTTTGTCTAAAGAGAGCAGCGTTTATTTGACAGTCGATTCTATTTCGGATTTGTCTGTCGACAAAAGTCTGGAGTCTGGTGATAAAATAAATTTACTTGAGCCCGACAGTTTGGAGATGAATGAAAATAATTTTGAAAAAGTGGCAGAAAATTCAAGCGGCGCTCGGACACCGGCTGAGATAAATAAAAGCAGTGAATTGACAAGTTCGTTATCTGACAAAATGTTTCAGCAGAATATTTATAACAGCGAGTTAAATTTATCTTGCGATAAATCTAATGGTCTGATAAACAATCCGAGTGATAAAATGAATAAAAAATCACGGGCTAATTCGCTAACGGGAATAAAGTCTTTTAAAATATCTGGGGACGGGGAAAAAAATGGAGAAAAAATTTTAAACACTAAAATAAATAATAATTCACAAAAAACGCGTAGTAATTTAAATTTGACACGCGATAATGAGCATGAGAAAGGCGAGAGACGTGTAATTAATTTGCAGAGGCGCAGCAAATCGTACGTGACCCCTAGAAAAGTCGAAGCAAGTCCAAGGATTAATACCGGGAATGCTAATAAATTATATAAATTTAATTCAAGATCACGTGAGTCGATGAATAAATTATCTAAATCCTGTATTCCGGTTCTGAAGACCCGTTTGGAGAGTAAGAAAGACGATTGCAGGCCTAAAAGTCCAGCTCGCGGGCCGCTGACTGTGTCTGTCAGTCTGGAAAATTCTAAGCAAAATATCCCGGTGATTACTGAAGGCGCTTTTTGTAGACCGGTAGTAAAACGCGGTAACTCTGCTGTTGATTCAGAAGCTGGAGGTAAAAGACACTTTGAAGTAATGAGTGATAAAAATAAGGAGTTAATTATGAAGGACCAGACAATTATTTACGTGAATGTCGTCACTGACAGCGATAACTGTGTGACCAAAGTTATTGATCCCAAAACATTTTTGGAGTTTATAAAAGACCGGGAATTAAATGTACAAGAAGTTATTGACAAAAGTGTCGGTGAAAATAATTCAGATAATTCTGAAGATAAAAATAAAAATTCTAAAATAATAACTGTCGTGTCGTCAGCAATTAATAGTAATAATAATAATAGTAATAGTAATAGTAGTAATAATAATAGTAATAATAATAATTTTGTGTGCAATAAATTAAAAGAGAAGGAAGTGTTAGCGAAGCCTTCAATAGCACACACGAGCACATCGATATCAGATTTATCAGGAATTTCAAAACTTAAATTGCCAGTTGACCACAAGCGTGTTCCTGACCGGCCGTCAAATTTAAATGTCGCGGGCATTGAAAATATTTTTAAACGCAAAAACAATAAATCTAAATGACAGTGATTGTATTTTAATGATGATGTTTTGTAAAAGTATTTTAATTTGTACTGCGCTTTTAAATTTTAAATATATATTTTTTTATAGTGATTTAATTTATGTGAATATTTATTTATTGTAAAAACTCACCTGCATCTGGACGCTCTGACAGTTAACGAACTCGATGCTGGAGACGAGTGAGTCGAAGACGATTGAAGATTTGCGGCATGAGTCCATCACGATTGAATTCAACTTTCCTTTTATTATTAGAGTACTGTCTTGGCAACGGTACATGTAGACGACGTTGTTCATCTCGGGGTTCTCTATCACCAGGTCTTTGTTGCCTTTGTGGTATTCCTTGAAAAAAAAAAAAAGAAATTTAATTTAATTCAATATGGGAAATTATTTTAGAGTAAAAATGAATAAAAAATACTTACGATCAGCCATTTTTTACCATCGCGACTAAATACTGGTGGTTTATCAATAGGCGCGTTTGCTGGAGGAACAGATTTCATTGGCGAGCCGGAATTATTAACGACCGGTGCTTTGAATGGAGCTGGACCAGTTCGAAGTGATGAATTTTTATGCGTTTGCATTTCCGATGTTACTTTTTTCAGCGCTAAATAATTTATTTTAAAATAAATTCACCTCAAATTACAAATATTTTCTTATTTCAAGGGAACTGCCATCAGCAATTTAATTTAAAATCACCAGAATATTAAATTTTGCTGTCTAAATTTTAAAAAAATGAATTAACTGCACAAAAATGACTTTTAACACAATTTATAAGTGGCAGTTCTCTTGAATAATTGATAACTAATGAATAATAATTACACTTAGTAATATTTTCCCCTTGATTAATTTGTGCAAAAAGTGCACTTCTGTCATCACCACCAGCAGACGCTGAAATATCACCGACAGGCATGCAAGGTGGCGGTGGTGGCATGCCACCAGGTGGTGGTGGTACTGGAGCTGATACACTGCCTGTTTTAGACCAGACCAAACCAGTTGTATGATGCTGACGTATGTACTTTTGTAGCTCCGATAATGTCTGGACCCAGGCTTTGCACCATTCGACGTGATTCTTATCTCTATTTCATTCAATAAATATACGAGTTTATAAAATAATAAATATAAGTAGGGAAGTAAAAGTTGAACACTAACTTTTCTTTCCAGTCTTTCAAAACACGATTGGTGTAAAATTGACCGGCATCATTCATTTCTTTGACATACGGAGCGGGTGTTGGTGTAACGGCGACCCATCCTAGTGCGGGAATGCTCTCGCTGATTGCCGATAAATGATTGAAGTACTGGGAGCCCCGATTGTTCTCACGGAATTGCTGAATCAATTGAATTTGTGATGACGTAGGACCGAGAAGTGACACTTGTTCGGGCTGACTCGATGGCGCTGGACGACTGGCCGCTGTTTTTATAAATTCCTTTTGAATTCTGTAATTTTAAAATCCCAATTATTTTTTATTTATAAAATAAAGTATCAATTAAAATACGAGATGAAGATTTAAAATTTAAATGCATACCGGAAAGCTTCATCGACGAGTTTGCTGTGAGCGGCAACGTCACCGCCGATCTTTTGACTTATGGCCAAGTACTCGGCGAACGGTCCGGCGACGAGATCTTCGAACCCAGACACGGACATGATGTTGAGTGTGTAATCAAGTGATTCTTGATCGACAACTTCTAGTTCTGCCTCCACGTCTCCAAAGTCGGGAGGATCTGGAAATTCTTGGTCTTGTTCTTCGTCAAACTCTTGGCCTGTCGATACGTCGACGCTCTCAACGCGCTTTGGCAATGAAATGTGAGTCTGGATAGCGACCTCCTGGGTTTCGGTAAAAAATTTCGACGGCACGTTCTCGAGCCTTTTTGTCACCTTCTCTAAACGAGTTACCAGCTGTTCTAAATGCTCTTCTCGATCGTTTTCGTATCCTGGAAAAATATTTTTATATTTATTAACCCAATTATTGTAAAATTCTTAAAATAGTTTTATAAATAGTGTCATTGTCGCAAGAATTTTTACGAAATATATCATATTTTTCGATGATATTATTACATAAATATGATGACTAAAACATTTACGTTGTAATCAAAATGTCTCGTCGCTTGATATTTAAAAATAGTTTCAATTTATTTTATTGATTTAAGCAGATTTTATTATTTTTATTTCTTTAGATTCAAATTCCTCCTTAACTATCAAGTTTACGTAAAAAATTACTCAATACTTTTTTGTAGGAAATTTAATTCTCTACAATTTAGTTCCTATACATTTTTACCGTATCTCCAATAGTTTAGCCAGAATTTCCATTCAAAGATATCAATAATATTAGAAAAATAAATTTTTCCAAACTATAAATCCCGAGCTATGAAAATAAATTCTGGCTAAACTATCAGAGATACGATAAAAATGTATGAGAACAAATTTGTAGAGAATTAAATTTCCTACAAAAAAGCACTCTTTACTTTTTTACGTAAACTCAATAGTTTCCGAGTTACTAAATTTTTAACGAAACTAAAACTTTATTTTTACGAAATCAATTTTTTTTCAATTAAATTACATAATAAATATAATAATTATTTATTAGTTGAATAAATTTTACAATTACAATAGAAAAATAAATAAATAGATAACCCTTATCAATTAAACAAACGATAAATAAATAAAAAAAAATTTTTTTCACAGCAGATAAAATGTTAAATAATAAAATAATAATCCGGTACTTCCAGAAAGCCGCAGTAAACTGAGAGACAACACACAACTGTCACGAGTATTAAACACGATGAAAATAACTACGTATTTATAATTAGAAAACCGCGAATATTGTTGATGAATCCAAGAGTTAAATATAATGTAGGCGTTTAAATAACGTAATACTCACTTAAATTTATATTAATATCTTTATCTTACTCTACTTTGTCGACACTAATTAAAATAAACAAATAAAAGTACAAAGGGGCGACTAAAATTAATAAACTTGAATTTAAATTATAGTTATAATTAGAGATGTAAAATTATTAGATTATTACAGCAGTACAATAAAACAAATAAATTATTATTATATAGATAATCCTAACCAGGATGAATCATCGGTCCCAACGGATCAAATCTGACTTTATGCTCGCTGTTATTGTTGGTTGCGTGCATTAAATCTGAGAAAAACCTGTGTCGTCTTAAAGCGAGTTCATCCTTGGCAACTGGCGTAGCTGGTGGTTCTTGCATACCACCGCAAACCTCGGGATTATCTGTGTCGTCTTCTTCAGAAAGCCAACGTGGCATTGGTTTATCTACTGGTACTACTGCTACCGATGGTGGTTTAGTCATAACCGCCGGACTAACTGTACAATAATTTTTTTTTTACACAATTTCACTCCTTCCTCAAATATTTACCACGAATTTATCAATTAATTAATTTTAATAAATAAAATACTAATTGAAAGTTTGCTACTCGGCTAAAATAATACGTGGCTATAAAAATACCTGGTTCAGTGGTTATTGAATTCTCAAAGACAGAATCGTCCCCTTCGTCGTCAGGTCCATCGGCAATTGTTCTTTCAATGTAACCTGGGGCTTGATACAGACAAACAGCTGGTGGCCCCATTACTATATTATCTAATGTCAATTTACATGTTTTAATATCATCTATTGTTTTAATTGATACAGTAGTACTTGTTGAATCGCTTTCATCGTTATCTTCTTCTTCATTTCCTTCTTCTTTTCCTTCCCCTTCTTCTCCATCGCCTTCTTGTCTTGCATCTTCGACCGGATCGACTCTCATATCATTACTTATTTCAATCGAGCTCTCAACTTGCTCACTTTTCATCAAAGAAAAGTCCAATTTTTCTTCTTGACTTTTAATCGAAGGACCCGAATCTTCCGCTTCACTTGTCATCAAAGAGAAGTCCAACTTTTCAACTTCTTCACTTTCAGTCGAAGGCAAACCAGAACTTTCAACTTGGTCACTTTTAATCAAAGAAAAATCTAAATACTCTTCTTCACTTTTGATCAAAGACAACCCAGAAATATCTTCAATAGGTTTGTCCTTTGAATGTTTTCTAATTTTCGACAAATTTTCCTCAATCTCCTTGCTAATTTCCATTAAATTTTCCTCAACGACAGTTATCATATCCGTGATATTTTCCTCCACCTGATCAATTATTTCCGAGGATATTTTCTTCACTTCATCGATCACTTCAACTTCGACTTCGTTTATCAATTCGTTTGATATTTTTCTAACATGATCTATTATTTCCGGTGTATGTATGCTCACTTTATCAACTACTCTACCATTATCATTATCATTACTATCAGCTACAGGAAAACTTTCTTTGGCATTCGTTGTTTCGTTAAAATGAATTCCAGCAGACTCTTCATTACTTTTAAATTTATAATCACCCCCCTCTTTACTAATACTCTTAACTTCTAATATATTATCTTCATTAATAATATCCGTTAAATTAACTTCGATTTCTTTAACAGTCGTTATTGAATTATCCTCATGATTGCTAATATCAGACTGATTTTCCTCAACTTCGCTACTTAATTCTACAGCTACATCTTTTATTACTTCAACTAAATCATCTTTAATATCAATAACTTTATCTCCTAAATAATCTTTATCAATAACATCTACATCAATATCAATATCTTTTTTATCTATTAAATTAATTTCATTATCTACCGAATTATTTTCAACTCCTTGTTCTAAATTGTCATCAATATCTCTAGTATTAACCAAAACACGATGAGCCTCATTGACTATAATCAGTGACCGTTCCTCGACATCGCGGATTATTTCACGGGAAATTTCTTTAACTTCGTTCATAAACTCCTCTGAATTAACATCAATATCATCCGGTTCTAGTTCTGCTTTGTGATTATCATCAGTTACTGGAGCATCAGTAGCCTCATTAACACCAGAACTTTCCTTATCAGCTTCCGGTTTCGGCTTTTCATCACTTACAGGTCTAACTTTAGGCTTAATAACTTCGTAAATAACATCGATACTTTCTTCTTCTTCTTCTTCTAATTCATTATCATTATTGCTGACGTGATTACCGTTCAACTGTTCGATATTTTCGTTAACGATATTTGAGCTTTGTTCGTTTAAATTTGAATTTGAATTTGAATTTGAATTTTTATTATCTAATGGCAATTCTATTTTTATAGAGTCGACTTCTTCAGAACCGTCAGCACTTTCTTCACTACTATCACCGTTGCTACTTTTAGTTTTTTTTGACTTGCATGCACAGCAGGAAAACATATTTATTTATTTATATAAACATTTATAAATAAACTATTCAATTATCAATCAATAATAATTTTGATTATCGATAAATAAATATTAAAATTTTTCAACAATTTTGTAAATAAATTTATAATTTAAATAAAAAACTTTATAAACTCTTTGAACTTTTAAAATATCAGCCTTTGATTAATAAACTTGATGGGTTTATAAATAAACAGTCGCACCCTTGTTACAAATCACGGGTAATTTCCGCGACTCGGACACAGATCAATAAAATTTTAAACTCATTCGTTAATTACGAGTAAAAATAAATGTAATAAGAGAAAAATACTCGGCACATTTTTGGTTTTTTTTTTTTTTTTTAAGTGTCTACTCGACTTGCCCTCGAATGGGTGGAGCACTGGAGACCATGACGGGGTTGTAAAATATTATAACTGGTACTGCGTTTTTTCCGAGCACGGATTTGGACCGCGTAAAAAATATGAGACGTAATATTGGCGGGTGCGTTGATGCTCGGAAACCCGCGAGATGAACGACGAGACGGATGTCAACGCGGAGGGACGGAGATGGAATTTAAATGAATCCCGGGGGTTAATGCTCGTTTTGGCACTGAGGGAAGCCACGGGGGGTGGAAAAGTGTCTAGGCCGGGTCATCCGGAATACGTAGTCGCAGGATACTGCTGCTCTGGAGTTTCGATTTGGAGCAGCATCTGCGGTAGGTGCTGCCATCAGAAACATTGTGGACGAGACCCGAATTTATTTAACACTTGCTTCCGGTTTAATAAATAATTATGTTAATTATTCTACACATTTATTTCCTACTCTGTATTTCATTAATTAGTATTTTGTAATTTACTCATTTACTAGTAATTATTTATAATTTAATGATAGTAAATTATAAACAATTTTTCGTGATAATTAATGGCTTCAATTATTAGTAAATTAATTGTTTAAAAATTCTGTAATTTTTGTAATTAATGATGACTATAAATATTAAAAAAAAAATTAATTAATTTTAAAAAATAAAATATCGTAAAAATAAAATTAAATTTCACTAATTAATGAAACTTGTACCGTTACAAATTAATTAGAAATTAGAAAAAAAAAAAAAAACAAATTACATATATTAGAAAGTATGACATTGAAAATTAAATCTCTAATGAAATTAAGTAAGAAAAATATGAGTGTGAATTAGCAGACAGACAAATTTAGAATTATAAATAAATGGAGTAAAAAATTTAAAAAATTGATTTTTAAAAAATGCGCATTTTAAAAAATTTGAAATTGATAAGTTCATTTTTTTAAAATTATTTATAATTTTAAATTTGTTTGATGTCTGCTACATTCACGCGTAGAAAAATATAAATAAATATAACTGGGATGTAATTCAATAGATTTTATATAAAAAAAAAAGTAAATAATAATAATAAAGTTGGAAAAGTTGTTTGGAATCAATGCTAAATAAAGACTTGACCTAATACTTATTGAAGCCGGACTAAAACAATAGTAATTGCGCGTATGAGTAATACATAAATTTTTAATTCTCTTTTATGAGATAAAACTGATGGATTTTTTTTGTAGCCTGTTAGATAATCGGTGGGCAATTCGAATTAGAGATTCGGTGGGTGGGAAGTTAATGAGTAAAAAAAAAAAATTAATGAAAATGATAAAAAATGAATTGTTGAATTAAACAATGAAATTAAATGTCAAGTGTCATATGTGAATTATGACTCATGCGAACTCAGCAGGAGACATTGGAACATAACCATCAGATGCATTGATAAATTTATTTATTTTTTAAAAGACTTAGAATTTGAAGAAAAAAAAAATAAGTTTAGTGAAGTCATTAATTGGTGGGTTCAATAAATTTTAGTTGATGAAAATTATCAATGGAATTCAGATGAAAATAATAAAAAAAAAAAAATGACAACCGGAGAGCCAGCGGCTATTGGAAATTGATTTGATAAAATAAGTGAAGTTACTCACTGGTTGATGAAAAAACAAGTGTTGACAGTTGACTTATTGTTGTAACAATATGAGAGTACTTGCAAAATATTTTGTGAGACACAAAAACTGGTTTTTAAATGTAATTTGAAGTGACAATAGTTAGTATGTGACACTAGACATTTACCAACAGACTGACAAACGTCGGGGCGTCTGCCGGATACCGGAAGTACATACTGATATATCTATGTACACAATCATTAAGGCTGGTTTTCAGACACGGATTTGAAATTTGAAAGCGCGCACGCGCGAAATTCGAACTTGGGAGAGTGCGCAGCGTATGAGAGTGGTGCGCGCAAGTTAGTAAGAATTCAAACGGGAAGACTGATGTCTATCACACAGATTCCGATGACAGAAATAAATTTATGATTGAGATCCTGAAGATTCAGATCTCAAACTTTTACATATCAATAACAGGTTTTCATGATGATCATCAGGACGAAAAAATAAAAAAAATATCCGATAAACTCAGGAGCAAAAGTCCAGATACATTCCAAGCACATGCTTGACACATGCCCATACACATTAGGGTGGGCCCGAAATCCGATTTTTTTGAATTTTCATTATTAATACCAAAAATATTTTTCCTTGTACAAAAAAAAAATTTTAGGTCGATATCTTGAGCCCGCCAAATCCCGCTAAAGTTGGAAGTTGTTTAAAATTTTTTTTCCAACACATTTTTATCGGAAATTTGGTTCCCTACAAAAATTTTGCTCTAAAAAATGAAATTTTTGAAGATATTATTACTTTTTCAGGGTAAAAAATAAATTTTATCATAAAAATTTCGTAGTAAATTCAATTTTCTACAAAACAGACCTAATAAAAATTTATTCAAAGTTGATAGTTACAAAGATAATAGCAATTCTTGGTGAAAACCACCAAATAACGAGAAATGTGACTATCTAAACATAAAACTGCCAGTTTCTGAATAACTATAAATTTCAAGTTTTTACCAGAAGACCAATTTTGTTAGAAATTTGATTTTCCATGAAATTTATATGATAAAATTCATATTTTACCCCTAAAAAAGACAATATCTTGAAAAATTATATTTTTTAGAACAAAATTACAATTATCTCAGTAACTATCAACTTTACGTAATTATATCATAGGACCTTTTATGTAGAGAATTAAATTCCCGATCAAAATAAGGAAAAAAAATTTTAAACAACTTCTAACTTCAGCGGGATTTGGCGAGCTCAAGATATCAACCTAAAATTTTTTTTGTTTTTCCGAAAATTTTTTTTCTTGTACAAAGAAAAATATTTTTGGTATTAATAATGAAAATTCAAAAAAAGCGGATTTTCGGCCCACTCTAATACACGTGGGTCTGGGACTATTCTAAGACTCTAATAATTTTTTTCCTCCAGTATTTTTTGTTATTTTCCGTTGAAAGAGCCTCAAAAATCATGTCGAATAACAACCAGATGGAAATATGAGAATAAAAATATCAGACCGACCCAAAGTGTCCAAGACATGAAGATGCCCTCGTCATGGTTCTGTCGAGAGTCTAGGAGTTTAAAAGTTTTTTTTCTTCAATAGTTTTACGCCCCTACCGAGTTTCAAATCAATCCTTACATTTTTACGTTTTCGGGCCACTGATTCCCACTTCGTTTGCGCTCTACGCAATTTTAAAATTTTCAAACCTACTATCTGTTTTACCTCATCGGTAAAAAATATCTCATCCTTACCAATGAAGAATAGAGAAAGTTTCTATTCTCCGTCCATGGCTGTAACATTTCTGTGCGCGGCAACTTTAGTTACATCTACTTCCAACAGGTAGCAATACTATTTCGATAGTTGTGTTTTGTGTACAACAATTTCTCAGAGAAATCAACAACTGTAAATTAAATAAATATTTCCACAGCACAGTGTTTTCATTTTTTTTTGTTTAGTCTTTTTTTGTTTCCAGGTAAATATCCTCATTCACATTTTTTGTAATTCGTATTTTTTCTATACATTCATAAATAAACCGTCTCAAGTATTTGAGGTTAACCAGAAACTCGAATTACTTACATTTAAATTTTTTAATTTAAAAAATTTTACACTTACAGTTTATTCAGGAGTCAACGTACTCCTGATTGTCGATGCCAAGCGTCAAAGATGAATCTGAGCCCGAAGGCGAAGAAATGTCGCACGATAGCAACAACAGTGACCAGAGTTCAGCCTCCTGTGACAGCAGTGCGGACCACAGTGACAGCGATGACTCCTCGGAGATGGATGAGGATGAATGCGAAAGAAGACGAAGTGAATGTATGGAAAATTTGGTAGATTTGGAGCGACAATTTACCCTCCTCAAGGAGCAGTTAGTATTTTTCATCAGCATCTGGACACCAGACCTGGAATAAATTCACAGCGATAATTATTCACTTCTTTATTATTATTATTATTAATGATAAAATTATTTCCTCTAGGTTGTATCGTGAAAGAATTACTCAGGTAGACACTAAATTAAGCGAAGTAAAAGTAGGAAAGTCCGAGGAATATCTCATACCCCTGGAACTCCTTAACCAAAACATGAAAACACGGACGGAAGTTGCGGGAATCTTGAAACAGTTGAGATTACAAAATATCGAGAACCAGTTCCACGCGGAGGAGCAGGCGGCCAGACAGAATTACGAAAGCGAAAAGAGACTTGTCTGGGACGCGATTTACAATGACCTGCAAGACAAAATACGGAGGCTAGAAGAGGATCGCAATAACGTTGACATCAACGCAGACTTGATGTTCAACTCGAGCAGCAGAAGGAGGAGAAATCACACGGACAGACGCAGAGCCGTGTCCGTCACTGGCCCGTACATCGTCTACATGCTCAATGACGCAGACATTCTTGAGGACTGGGCTCTGATCAAGAAAAGTTTGAGTAGTCGGAAAGCTGAGATCCTTTGAAGTAAATATTAAGTTCTTTTTTTTTTTCATCGAAATTTGTGGATTGTGCATAAGAATATTTTTAAAAACATTTCGATCAAGATGATGTTACATTATTATTATTATTGATATAAATATATACAGATAGATATTAAGATTTAAATTTAATTAATTGGGTTATTTTATTTCTTTATCATCTTCGTTCTATTCCTGGTGAAAGTGAGTTTTTGTTTTTCCGATTAATATGAATGAGAAAATTTTATTTATTTTTTTTTTGGTAAAAATTTCACTAAACTGAAAATAATAATTTAGATCTACGGAGACCTAATCACTGCACTTAGATCTACATCTAAATTTTGAATTATCTAGATCTATGTAAAGTAAAAGACCTAGTACCCGATCACTCATGTATTTATATATATATATATATATATATATTTACTAAATTTTACTAAATGTAGATATACAAATAAAGTGATCGGGTACCAGTTCCCTCATCGGGTACTGGGTTTCTTACCTTACAGAAAATCTATTAAAAAAATTCTAAGACTAAATCCAAAATTTCCATTTTTAAATTTAAAATAATAAAATGTAGAATTTAAAAATAACGATCTTGAAAATTTGAATAAATCTCCCAATATCTAGATTTAAAATTTAAATATTAGATGTTCCTGTCGTTGCCACCAAAAATTTTTATTGCGAATGTAATTAACTAAAAAAAAATTCAAAATCTATTTTTCTAAGTTACAAAAATTAAAAAAAAAATGTGATTCCACTTCTACAGATTTACCAGAATTAGAAATAATTTTTCTAACGCCAAAAAAAAAAATCCCACTATTCCTTATTCACTTTTATTAAACCCCGATTTAAATTAAAGCGAGTGGTGATTAATTAACAATTACGGACAAGGGTACTTAAATAATTTTACCATTAAACGTATTTTATTTATGCTATTTACAACACATACATACAATACGTGATCCTTACTTAAATCTAAAGTAATCTACTCGCCCAAGGTGTTGTTATTATTATTACATATTAATATACGTGTCAATGTCAATGTACCAATTGATATTTTCACAACACACTCTTGCATATTTAATAGTCTCATACAATTTAAAATCCTTACACTTAATTTATTAGGGAATCTTTAACGTACTTACAACGACAATTAGAACAATAGAGCATTTGTTTAAGTTTTTCATTTATTTAAGTTTTCCAAGTGTCTGATATGTTACAAACTTATTTATTAATTAATCAAAATCCAGGAACTCGATATTCAAATTTAATTAACGTAACAACAGAAAATAACTTGGCGCTCTTTTAATTTATTTTAAATAAATTTCCCTGCAATTACTATTGATTGTGTACCAGTTATTTGTTGTATTGCTTAGACAATAATATGAGGATGCTGATTGATATTTTATTGTGGTAATGATAATTATTTGACAAGTACTCTATCTGACCAGAAAGACAAATAATAGATATACATATATTTATTTGTATATTTATTTACTCCACATTATATTTGATACCCAAACAGTCGAGTATTTAAAATAAAATAAAATAAAATAATTAATTAATTAAATAAATAACACCCGAACGGATTAATAATAATTATCATAATTTTGCACTTACATGGAACTAAAGCGTCAACCAGATTATTATTTTTATTGTAACTGTCTTATATTTTTAAAAAGACATTGAAAAATTGCATACGCTATTTTTATTTTATTTTATTAAATTTAATTTATTTTAAAATTACCCGCCAAATACGCTAATGCTGTATATGTATATAAGTGTAGTGTATATTAATGTTTATATGTACAGGTAAAGTATTTATCGATTTATTTTCAAATTTTTTAAACTCAATGAGTTTTTTTAAAACTTGCTTCGTTGTTTTAATAAATAACGAAACAGTCTTTAGTCCTTGCCTCTCTCTTTCTCTTAATCTTTGTCTTGTTATTCAAATAAATTCCCGCGAAAAACGAATCCCGAAAATAATTGCACCTCAAAAATAATTAAATTTTTTAATGAAGAAAAAAAGAGAGGGCTGCAGGACAAATATACATTTTATTACTAATTTATGTTTTTAATAGTATACTTTCTTGGACATGTAGAAATTTCTACCTTCAATACGGTCTAAATACTTTATTTTATTTTATGTTTGTTTTTTTTTTTATTGCAATCCAGAAATAAAAATTTAATTTGAGGTAAAAGCTTCGATTATTTTCTAGCCGCCAATCATTTGAATTTAATTACAATGTAACCAATTGAAAATTTGTGCTCGTAAAATTGTAAAAGTACGGTACTAATTTTTTTTTTTAAACTTTAAGGCCATTCTCAGACAGTGCCCCCCACTTTTTAAAAATTTTCAATGACTTCCAACTGTCATAAGCGTATCAATTTTTTATCAATTAATTAAAAAAAAATTAAAGCATTAATTCAAAAAATGACAATGCAGTCGTAATACAGAGCTGATATACAGATTTTAAAAAAAATTATTCACACTTGATATCAATTGGGAGTTTAACAAAATTCGTTAAATAAATTTCAGTAAAATCGTCATGTCAATTTGATAATTAGAATTTTTAAATTTTGTTGGCTAAAATTTATTCAACAAATTTCGCTTAATTTCCAATTGATGTCAATTACAAGTAATTTTTTTTAAATTCTACATCTCGACGAAATTACGATTACGTTGTCCTTTTTTCAGTTAAGGTTTTAATTTCATTTTAATTAATTGATAAAATTTTAATACGATTATGACAGTTGAAAGTCATTGCATATTTTTAAAAAGTGGGGGGGGGGCACCGTCTGACAATGCCTTTAATTAGTTTTTGATAATTGTAAGTTTATTAAAGTCTTGGTATAAAAATTCAAGTATTGGAATTTTTATTTTTATTTATTGATGACTTGAAAATTTGAGGTAATGAATGAGGATTAAATGTCGAGTGGACTTTTTTTTAATCTCTGATAGGAATTTTTCGGACTTTTCTCTGAAAAACTCTGAAAAAGTCTTTAGAACTTCAGAACTGAGTTTTTTTAGAGAAAATTCAAAAAAATTTCCACCAGGAATCCCCTCAGAGAAAAATTCACTCCTGAGAGGAGTTCACTGTAACATTAAAACTCTATGGCATTAAAATAAAATTCAAATCACTCCGCTAAAAAAAACGCCCTATTCACCCCACATGCGGAGTAATTTTTTTAAATTCCATAACTCTAAGGGTCGGAATCAATTCAGATTTAAAAAGGACCAGGTTTTTTTTCTCTTTCACTCTCGTGTTGCACTTGCGCACTAAATAGGAACTTTTTCCACTTTTTTTTTAAACAAATAAACATTTTTTAAAAATAAAAACGTAAATTGCTAGATTATCGTGCAAGGAATCGAGCCTCGTTCTAAACTTTGCATTTGGAATCTTTGTTTGAGAGAAAAGCTTCGATGAAAATAATTACCGACTCTCCTTAAATGAAATCCTTATTCACTCCCGATTTTTCATTTTTTCTAGTCTCTAAAATTCTAGACATTGACTTTCAGGAAAAATAATTTATTTAATTAATTAGTGGAACTGATCGATTTTAATGACTGATTTTTCTGATGTAAATAATTGAAGCTCTTACCAAATTTAGTTAAATAAATAAATGAAAAGTATGAGCATGACGAACAAATCGGTGTATTTAAATTTTAAAATTGGGTTTTTATTTATTTTATTTTTAAATATATATATTTATATTATTTAATTATTAAAGTGTATCCAACGCTGTAAATTATGTCTGATATTGAAGCATAGGCGCAGCCAGATTTGGATGGTGTGCCGTATTCATTCTCAACGCTGAGATACTTTTGTTGTACCATTCATCCTCTGCAGACATTCCTGTTAATATCAATATTAATAACAATTATTTTTACCATATTTAATTAACACCCGCTATCCATGTAAATTAAAATAAATAATTTAATTTCATAGGATAGCGAATAATGAAAAAGATGAAGATAAAGAGATAGAAAGAGGTAGAGGAAGTGGAGGCGGGAGGAAGGGCAAGTCGATAAGCAATTCTCGAATACTCTTGATTTGATTTAAAAGCGATATGCCATCTTGTACAGGAAATGATGTAAGACGTCGCTCCAAAGGAAATGGAGCGTCTTCGAGTGAGTGAATCTTATGTCATTCTAAAGCTGTTTCTACGATTTGTTGTATAAAATTCTACTGTTATTTCCGGTAAATATTTCACAGTATATCGCTCTGGGATTACCGACATTTTTCGTTCCGATAAAAAATAATTGAACTCTTGCTTTTGACCTGGGATTAAATAAATAAATAGTTCAAAAATTTTTACCCATCGCGTCCTGTCGCATTCCCGTTACCGCAGACATATTCGACGCTGAGTGCGACATCGAGAAAGGCTGAGGCATACTTGGATATGACGAGGCTCCCATCTGCAATAAATTGTTATTTATTTATAATTAGTTTTTATAAAATGAAATAAAAAAATGAAAGACATTGATAATAAGAAGAATAATTTTTTGCGGGCATCCGTATCGGTCGTACAAATTATTGGCTCAATTAAAGCGACAGGCTTTCGGTAATCCGAAGCGGGCTCTACTAATTACCTGCAAATGCAATTTAGTTACATGGGTATACTGATGGACCGCGTGTATGCCACACCACGTCAATTATATTTAATCCATGCGGGTTCAAGATTAATAATTCTATAAAGAATTTTAATATTTTTATTTTTATTTTTATCGGAACACTAGAGAGCCGTCGGCGGGAATTTAAATTCTTTATTATCTTCATTGTAATTAATAATAAATAATTATTTTTGCGCGTTTTTTTGACAGTTGATAAGAAAAAATAATTATAAATTGTTCAAACGTAATGATCATTAATTATAAAATTTTGTATCCAAGAGGTGAAGAAGTCAAAAATATTTGACGAATTGTTGGCAATAAATTCAAATTTCATTTTTCTACAACTAAAGAGTTCTCATTTCCCGCCAACCTGAAATATTATTAATGATAATAATTGACAATTAATTTAAATTCACCTGAGGATAACGATTTATTCCATTGATACTATTGTGCGGATGAGCGTAGGGCTGATACCCTCTTCCGGCACCTGGATAAATATTTCTCATCATAGCGCCTTGACAAGTAGGAATAGGTGCCAATGCTTTTTGTAACTGTTTTTCCTGTTTCCGATACTTGGCTCTTCTATTTTGGAACCATACCTGCAAGCAAAAATTCAAATTTTCATAACAACAATACATCTAATAGGGGAATTATTTAATGGGCATTTAATGTAAGCACAAAAATTACGATGGTATAATTCCGCGGGAGGCACAAGGGAGATCCGAAACAGCGTGACCGGCGAGAGTAGGTTGGTTGCCAGGGGAAACATCGCCGCGGAATGAGGACCAGTAAAAGCGGGCTGCATCACCATCACCATCACCAGCATCATCCCCATCACATGTATATAATACGAGAGACGGATAAGAAAGCCCGCGGGTAAAAGCGGGTGGTGAGTTTCGAGAGTGAGAGAGAAAAGCTCTACTTGCCCTGCGCTTATTGGACGATAGTAAACGCGTGACGTCATACCGTGAGATCCCATTGGCGGATACGTTTTATCGACATTTCTGGACTGTAAACGCGCCCCCGAATAAATCGCGACTCCACAAACCCGCGACTATTAACATGGCGCAATAGTTAAACAAAAAATTACTGTTACTATTATTTATAAATAAAAAAACACTAGATAGTTTTTTTTTTAAAATTATCAGTAAAATTTTCCTCAGTTTATTTTTAAAAAAATGTATGAGTCTTAAGACTTGGAACTTTTTTTTTGTTGGTCTGTATCTAGAAAGACGCGTATCCTGCAAGAACTGAAAAGCTAAGAAGAGTTGGTAATTCAATAACCGTATCCACTCTCTTTCTCTTTACTCTCTTGCTAGTCTGCTGCTACTACTTCTTAAGATAGAGGGTGAGTTTCGTCAGTATGAGGGAAAAAGTAGATAAAATATATAAAGATACTACTTGTACTTGTACTTCTTTTCCTTATTTCTTTTTTTTTTTGTTAGACGAGAGCTCGCGGAAGTGCTTTTGGACCTTTTGTTTTATTTAAAAAAAATTTTCTCACAATTTTTTATTTAAAAACCCCTTAGAGTTTATTTTTTATTTACTATTTAGGCGGTGAGTTGTAGAATATATGTGTAGAGAGAATCGTAAAGGAAAAACGAGAGAAAATGGTGGATAATAATAAATAAAATGGCCTTAGGCCGGCTGTGTATAAGAGTGGAGTGGATGGTAAAATTGAGATGAGAGTCAAGGGTAGGCGATGATGTACCGGAGGCTGCCATTATATCTGAGCCGCCATTTTAAATCAAATTTTATCCACCCTAGATAGATCTCTGAAATGTCTCGGCCTCGAGAGCGAAATAAGCGGGAGATCTCTGTCTCAGGTCTCAAGATTCTTTTCCAGTTTCCCTCGGCTTCTTTTTAAATCCTCGACTCGCACACATTTATCGCGAGGATATCCCACCCTCGGCGAATAATCCAATCGAGAATAAATGTACTGCTGCTGAGAGTAAAAATCAAGATTTTTGCTTTGTGATGTTCATGTATCGGTATCGATCACAGTACAAACTAACCATTGTCGAGTATCGATTACCAGCTTCAGAGAATAACATGTTTAATATATAAATTATAATAATAAATTTATTTTATGAAAGAGAATAATTTAATAATTTATGAGAATAATGTTGTTAAGTGCAGCTTTAACTAAACAGAAATATTTAAATTAAAAAAAAATATAAAAAATACTTGGCTACGGTGAGTGAATAATTTTAGAATCACCGCACAAGAAATCTCATTATGACGAGGTAAAAAAGTTTTAAGAAAAAAAAAAAAGTGGAGATCCGGTAGTCCCCGCAATGATATCAAATTAGTCGAGTTATCATTTGAACTTGCCAATCTTTCGCGCTCTCAATCTCGATTTTCTCTCACCTTTTATTTTTATACCTTTGATTCAATGACACAATTCAGACATTATTCAATTAATCTCAATAATATATTCGCGATATTATTTCTGTGCTTTCTTTCGCCTTTTAGGGCACGACCCGCAAGCTTTTTTTTACAATATCCATTTTTTTCGTCGTATTTAATTATTTTTTATCACTTTACGTTCAGCGGAAATATGAGACAATGAAATTAATTTACCAACGGATACGTGTTAGGATCATACCCGAGGATCGAATAAATATTTTGAATGAAAATCATTTTTTTTTTATTCGAATTTGTCACAGGTTTTTATTTTCTTCTTATGGACTGCGAGAAATTTTCGGAGTAAGCGCGGATCAAATTCAGAGTAAATGCGGAGATTATTTTATATTCATTTACTCCCATTGAACTGCACTTTACTCCGAGGGTTTTCTCTATAAAATAAAAGCGCGCGAAGTAAATTCGCGGTTTCAATGACTAAATAGTAAAGTCTCATAAATTGAACTCCGGATCGGAGTTTTTATTAAAATAAAATCACTGATAATTCAATAACCTCCAGCATACAATTGATAAAACTGAGCTGTAAAATTCAATCGAAAAATTTGACTCAAGCAAAATGCGCGGTAACTTTTTCCAGTTTAAAAACTTATAGTTCACACGTCTGCCCATTAATTAGCAAAAGTTTTAAAGCGAAAAAATAAAAAAATGTCAACACACACGAATGTCAAAAGGATGGCGGACGGATAATAACAATATAATAATAATAATAATAATGATAATATATAGGAAATAGCTCGACGAAGTGCGGAAGTGATGCTTTGTGCATAACTTATATAGGCAGTAGTGGGTGCATCAGTAAAAGCAAACCGCGTTTTACTTGGCATCGCAGTTTAACAGGGTTAAGTCACGGCGGTTCTCGGGCTTTTAACGCAAACAACACCCGTGCATTATATATCAAAAGCGGGAACGTTGCGTCAACTGTTTTAATATGTACCTCCAACCGCCTCGTCGACGGAGTTTTGTCAATTTCTCATCCGCGTATTACTACTACCAGCAACAGAGGCTATAGCCGAGCAACGCGGCATGCTCTACAACCTGCACCGACCATTAAATTATTTTGAATACCCATTTCTCTTTGAGAACACACTTCACATTTCCCATTCACTTTTTTGTTAAATATTTTATCTCTTGCCCTTAAACTCATTCTACTCTTTACCCAACTCAATTATTTCATAGGCTTTCCCAAGCGCGTTACACATTTTTTAAAATCCGAAAACATCGACATTACATTTGCGGTGCATTAGACAAACGGAGGAAAAGAGATTCCGCTGAAAAAGTCTCTCGTCAGTCATCAGATGCTGGATTTTTTTAAAAAGAAAGAGGGTCGGTTGCAGCGGAATAAAGCCGAGATATATCTTGAATCGACATTTGCGCTGGTAATTCAATTCAAGCGCCCCTGCACGCTCGCGTCTTTGATTCAATTACGCGGAATGAGTCACAATGTGCGCTCGCGAGACAGAGCAAGACAGAGGGACAAAGAGCACATTGCAGTCAGTGTCAACGGAGTTTAGAATTCAAACTAAAAATTTTTATGTCTATCGATTACTTCAAAGGCTTCCCTAGTGACTTTAATGCGTGTCATTATATTTTTTATTCACAAAAAAATTTAATTTAAACTATTCATTACAATAATAATGACAATAATAAATCAGAAATGATTTCGAGTTCATACCAAACGCGCTGAATCTCAGGCAGTGCAGGATCTTAAAAACCACTAAATCCAACAAAAACTATGTGATAAATGGACCTAAAAATAGGATGCGCAATTTAGTTAACTCTATGCATAGTGATATTAACTTCTTCCAAGGGTCTTACGAGAATTTCCGTTCTTTTATCAGAAAACGATTACTAGAATACTAGCTACTCACACAAAGTAATTTCAAGCAACCGATTTTCCCTATTCTATTCTATTTTATTTTATTTTACACAAAGTTAAAATAATATTGTATAATAATTTAGCTTTATTATCTCATATCGTACATTGTATTATATTTGATCTATATTAGATGATGTATATTGCCGATTGGCGTAATAAATAAATAAATAAATAATTCCAAGTAAACATAAATAAGAATGAAAATGAAGAGCTATTAATTATAAAGTAAATAAATAGTATCACTAAAAATAATAATTTTCATGGTTTGTTTAAATTAAAAATAAAAATTTAATTGTATAATAAATTGAAAGAAAATATACATATATATATATGGGAAATGATGAGAGATAAATGGAATGTTATATGATAGTTGGATACTCTACTCACCTGAATTCTAGCCTCGTTCAATTTCGTGCTCCTCGCTAATTCCTCTCTGCAGTATATGTCCGGATAATGGGATTTCGCGAACGCCGATTCCAATTCCGCCAGCTGCTCCTGCGAAACAATTGGAAACCGTATTTGAAGGCACGTCGCTTTAACCATATATACATATATATATACACATATAGATCTAACTCTGTCTGCATCACGTACATGTTAATCGTGTAATCAAGAACAAGCAATGTACAATAAAATCTACTGTTAATTTATTACGTAGTCTCATTTACATGCTCATTACCACCTCAATAAATAAAAATAAAAAAAGACCGTGTATTACTATCATAATGATGATGAACAATTACGATACCTGGGTGAATGTTGTCCTGTGTCGTCTTCTAGCGGGCGTAGGACAGCTTGCTGTGGTCGGTGTGTGGCCGATGTGCGGACTCGAGGCACAGGGCTCGGGTTTCAATTTTTTGAAAGCACCCTCAGCACCTGCAAACACCGCGTAACCTCAACAACCACATTTTATTAATATTATTATTAATATTATCATCATCATGTTTACTATTTTATTTATCTCTATCTCTAGCAACCTCGCCCGCGACTCCGTTAAATATAAATCCATATTTAATTGAATAAATATCAAGAACGCGCGTCGGCAAGCAGAAGCTCTATCGGAAATGAAAAAGTTTTTAAACGCATTATTAATAAAGTGTTTGGATGGCTGACCATCAGACACTTGGAAGGAACGAAACTACACAGACTGGGAAATCTGCATGACATCAGGTTGATGGCGCAGAGTAAGAGGAAGAGGCGATAAAGAGTGAGTGAGAGGGATAGAGGTGCCGAGCCAGCAGCCAAGCAAGTCCCTCGCACTGTACTCTAACTTGGTTAGGGCGTTAATGACCTAATCATGTTACATGCTGATTCAATGTTCGAGGATGAATGCTGTCCACTTTACGCGCCTTGCCCCCGTTTACCCCATTCAAACATTCTCCAGCAGAAACTCGGTCAAGTTCACCTGCATACATTTTAACCCCATCAATCTTATTTCCCCACCTGATATTTATATCCTGACTTGTCCCCGCTCGGGACTATTTTACGGGCTTACGTGCTAATGACAACGATAACTATGACAATGATGATGATAATGATGATAATAATAACAGTATTCTGTATATAAATGTATGTAGATGGTATGTTAAGTGCGATTTTACTCGATGGGGTGAATGATACTCGACACCGTAGCTCGCCTCGGGCTGCCAACAAGACCATCTGTCATCTTTATAACATCCGTCATCACAACTATCGACATAAATCCATAATAACTCCACCAACTACTTAATCCTACTAATAATCACTTATTTCTAATGACTAATCACGGGTTCAAATCCCGACATCTGGAGTCGCCTGAGTCCTAAAACCATCAGAAGAATCTGGACATCAGACATCAGCTAATAAAACCGCGATAGAGTGTCCAAGGATTTCATTTATCTGTAACCACTTGGATGCTGAAGAAACGTAAATATTTGATTTGACTGATTGATAAAAAATCTACTTGATGCTATGAACAGTATGTACTTTTTAAATGACTCGTAAGTGTGACAATGAGATTGATGACAATAATAGACGGATGGTAATAGTATATAATAATGATGTACTGTGAGTGCGTATTAGTAAAAAAAAAGTCCCCCATGCTCACCAGCCCTACTTTTAAGAGAGAGCCATCAGCGAACAATAATAGCCCGACAACAGGTAGAACCATATGTCGGTCTCGCGGGCCCATTGTCCACACGAGAGTTGACACCCCCCGTGTTGCCGCAACAAGACTTCCGTCACTTGGCAACTCAACAACCGGAAAATTTACCCATCATCTCGAGTAGGCGTTGTGCATTTTAATAAATATAATACCAAACTAATATATATATGGAACTACCCTTTGAAGTTACTACAGAAACTAATTATTATCATTAACAATAATAGTAGTAATAGCATCAATAAATGTATTGTCTCACCAACACTAGTGGCATTGCCGACGCTATTCCTCCCGGGAGTTGCTGCTGGCGTTGGCGGACTGGCTTCCAAACCCTGGTGGACCCCGTAAAGTCCAAAGTCTTGTTCGTTAGAGCTCGCACTGCTGCACTTACGTTTCTCCTGGTTGTGGTTCAAATGGAAAGCGTCGTTCTCAACGAGCCCGACTCCAAGCAACCCGAGGTTCGGCCTCAGCTCGTCCATAAGTTTGTTTTGACTGCAGTTTGCCGCGGCAGCCGAAAAGTTTAGCTGGCGACTGAATATTGCCGGGAATATGTTGAATTGCTGGTGATCCAGACTCAGCGCGGTGGTCGGCAGAGATCCGCCGCCTACGGAGGTACCACCGACGGAACCAACACCGCCGCCTGGGCCACCGTTCCCACCGGATAAGTCGTTAGCCAGGATGATGCCGGGGTGACCTTGCTGAGAGGTCTCAGGTAATCTTTACTACCTTTTCAAACACTCGGTTGGCAACAACTTAATATTACCAGGACATGCTTGTATTTAAATAAATCCACACAACTAAAACTAGTACTCTAGTACTGCAGTCTCCGGTCTCCACTTGCATTAAACAGCAATCCGGTCATGAAATAAAAATTTAATCGCCTCCGTGCATGTCAATTCTCACAAAATAAATCCTCACAAATATTGTCTGCACTTAAATGTTCATCACACAATAGTCACTTTACAATAATTGATGTTACTATTATCCATTTGTTGACATACAGAGTTATCAGTCTCCACAAATATGATAAACAATTTCAGAGCGACGTTATACGTAATCCCTTGGGTTAGACGGCGGCGTATCACACCGAGTCTCGTCTTCAGAGTGCTCTTGCGACCAGGAAGGTCTGATTAAATTGTAAATTCAAATTTTATTACGAACTATTATTTAATTTAGACGGCGCCTCAGTCGGTCAGAGGGTAAGGAGCGAAAGAGGGGAAGGAGTTGCCGTCCTTGAAAATTCAAATATTACCAAAATAATTGGCGGGAATTTAAGGGATGTTGAGTTATTAATTAAATGAATTTTAATTTATGCGTTGCACTGTACTAGGATGATTGTGTTGATAGAGCGCGGCACGGACAGCGGGTCGCAGAACAAAGCATTGCGTGTTAAGTTAAATGTAAATATATATGTATATATATTTATTCGGTAACGGATGCGTCGGATCGGGGAACCGGAGCGCGAGTTTCGAGACACGAAAAATAATTTTTGCCGACGATGGTTGATGGGGGCACCGTTCGCCGTGAGTTCTTGTGGGATTCTGTCCGCGAAATGTAGTTATCCCAGCACAAGATTCGGGGGATGCGCGTCCAGAGCACGGGGGTGGGAGCGGCGTACCGACCCCTGGACGTGTACGAGCGAGCGTCAATCCACCCTCTAGTACAAGTGCCGAGTACGGTTGCTCAGCCTCACTGGTTGCTCTGTGCCAACCGTTGTCATGGTAATGTCCAATAGAACGTCGCGAACAACCACTGCTTTATCCCAGCATTCAATATGGCGGTCGTCCAATGAAAATTCCTCTGGAAAATAGCCTGCGAGCGATTTTCTTCTCTTGCCCACCCTCTCTCTGGCCCTGTCTCATTTTTTTGTCTTGCCATTTCATTCCTTTTTTTTCCAACTATTTTTTTATTTTATTTTTATTTTTATTATTTTTTTTTTTTTTTGTATATTTTTTTTTTTTTTTTTATTTATTTACTTTTTCTGCTTTAGGTACTCTTATGCCTTTTTTTGCCCACTTTCTTTTTTTTCTTCGTCGTCCTCTCTCAGAATGATCTACCAGTTTTTTCAACGACCAACAAGAAAAAGCTCAATAGAAAAAAAAATTAAGTATATTTTTTTCACTCGCTTTTCTTATTTTCTTTATCATGCATTCGATGGACTCAAATGTTTTTTTTTTTGTTAATTTTCTGTCGTGTAAAAAAAAACCGAGACGCTAGTTGTCATCCCAGGTCACTCGTTACTATGTACTAGTGGTAGTAACCGTGTAAATTCGAACTTTTAAAAGTAACTAGTAGTAAAAGACTACTATAGATCAGACCGCACTTTTGCATACTCTTTGTTCTTGGTAAACTTTGTTGCGCTTACTCTCCCCTATGACTATAACTGTGACTATGAAAAGTCAAAATAAAATTCTTGTTCTTATATAAAGTAAAAATAAAAAAATGGTGTGGACGAATAAAAACAAGCCTCGTGTCAATTGTATTAAATAAGCAATAAGAGTAATTTGTCTCCATTGAAATTTAGTAAAAACAGAACGCCCACTGACACGCGTATTTCTCTGACTGTAATTTGCTGGACAATGTACTGGATAGAATAAAAACCGGGCCAATTGTAAAACCAAAAGTGTACGATTGAGGTTTTATTGTATACTTTTTTTTATGAAATTTCCAACTATTAATTATTATTATTATTATTATTTATGAGGGTGACCCAAAAAAACCAACAATTTTTTTTTTATATCTCATAAAATTTTTTACTTCTACTTATTGTAAGAATTCAAATATCGCCATAATTTAAAAATTTCTCAAAGTAATTAATGATTTTGGAAAACTCAAAAATATAAAAAAATAAAATTTTTATTTTTCTAAACATTTAATTTAATTTTAAAATATGAATTTCTAAAGGTCGCTCAAAAATTTCCAAGTTTTCCGCGTCTCATATTTTTGTATATTCAAAAGACATCAAAAATAAATAATTCAAATTAATTTTCAAATATTTTAATTCAAATTTTTTAAAAATATGAATTTCTAAAGGTCGCTCAAAAATTTTCAAGTTTTCCGCGTCTCATATTTTTGTATATTCAAAAGACATCAAAAATAAATAATTCAAATTAATTTTCAAATATTTTAATTCAAATTTTTTTAAAATATGAATTTCTAAAGGTCGCTCAAAAATTTCCAATTTTTCCGCGTCTGATATTTTTTATTTTCAAAAGACCTCAAAAATAAATAATTCAAATTAATTTTCAAATATTTTAATTCAAATTTTTTAAAAATATGGATTTCTAAAGGTCGCTCAAAAATTTCCAATTTTTCCGCGTCTCATATTTTTGTATATTTAAAAGACCTCAAAAATAAATAATTCAAATTAATTTTCAAATATTTTAATTCAAATTTTTTAAAAATATGAATTTCTAAAGGTCGCTCAAAAATTTCCAATTTTTCCGCGTCTGATATTTTTGTATTTTCAAACGACCTCAAAAATAGATAATTCAAATTAATTTTCAAATTTCGCAACCTTTAGTCTAACGAAAAAAAATATCTATCCTAATATATTAAATATATGAAATCAGTGTAACAATTGTGAAACATTATTTCAAAGATGTTATGGTATCTAGGAAATAGTGGTTGCAAAGTCAATTTAAAACATTCACTTACAGTTTGACTTTATAACGAGACCTGATATCTCATTCCCCGTGCACTTGATTTTATTTATAATAAACACACGCGTACAATTCCATCACCATAATAGTAATACTTCAAAAAAATGAAATCTATAATCTTGGATCTTTATCGTCATCGTCATCTTCCATGACTTGATGACGTAAGAGTATAAAAATATCAATAAATAAATACCCTTCTATGTTTATTAATGTATAGAATCAAGATTGTAAAAGATATGGAAGGAGGGTAGATTAGTAGATTAGATGAAAGTATCGGGATAAACCAGTGTACATATTGCAGCTCAATCCTTTAAACATATATGTATACAGTAATGACATGAGTGGTCCTGTCTGTCTTGACTTGTTGATGAAACCGTCGACTTAAACTTAAAATACAATAAATTTATTTGTAAAGTGTGTTAAAGATAAAGTAAAAAAAGTTAAAAATACAATGGATTGAATAAGTATCTCTGTTGAATATGTGAAAAGCATAAACTCGTGTGGCGAATGTGACAGATTTGGACCACGCCCCACCGATATGGCACCCCCGCCGTCGAAAATACCGAGTCCATTGGGTGAACTCTATACCTCTGTACTCTGATAATGTCTCTCTCCGACACACATGTTCCCAAATAAACCCCTGGGTTCTATATATATGGAAATGTATATGTACATGCACATGTATACATATGTATCGATGTATAGTTCGTCGAAATTTCCGAGCAGCTTTGATCTGCGTACGACTATCCAAGGATGCAAAACCAATCCAACTTTTATCATCTACTTCTATATTGCTTTATTGATCTTTATCTGTAATCGATTTTATATTTTTTACAATATAAATAATAATCGCTTTTTATTTTTATTTATTGGCGTGTTCGTTCGAATGTATGTAATGTGCTCCGTAACCGCGTAAATTTAAATTGAGATATCGCCGATGGTATTGATAATAACGAGTGCAGATTGTATTGAAAAATGCAAATAAGTAAATTTTGATAAAAATTGATCGTTTTTTTTTTCTTTTTTCAAAATTTTGTATCTACTTATACAAACATTTTATAGATAAATCATGAAAAATGATTCATCAATGAAATATCTGTATAAAATTTATCTAATTTTAGCAAAACTGTAGTTTTTTTTTTTTTTTCTTGCATAATTACAAAAATAATAATAATGATAATCATTGGGAGTGAGTTCGGAGTGATTACAAAATTCATTTAAATCCGAATTCACTCTGTCACACGGAGTTTCGGAGTTTTTTAAAAAAATCATTCCGCATATGGAGTAAATAGGGAGTTTGTCTTTTCGGCGGAGTAATTTCGGAGTGGTCTAGATTTAATTTAAGGGAAGAGGGGAGGGGGCAAAAGGGGGTACCCCCAGAATTTGATAAAAAAAAAGTTTTATATTTTAAATGGTTTTTAAACATTCCAAAATCACTTCTGTAAATATAATTAAGCGTTACTTTC